>NW_013678495.1:5510-10269 GCF_000517525.1 Limulus polyphemus | reverse complement strand
TTCAATTACTCACTAACTATATCCACACATTACATTCCCCTCTTTTATATACCAGCGTACCCTATTTCTAGTAATTACTAGACCATTCGCCAAGATACGGGATAGTTCTAGAAAAGAGAGCGTGAGAATTGTCACGTGATCTCGATGACGCAACAGTATTTTAAGATATCTTGTCGCGCGATCAACGATCATTTATCAATTACAGCGAGTAACGGTCATGTGATCACTCGATGTAACAAACATCATCTCTAGCTAAAGTATTTACATTAATATTTTCTTCCGTTGTTTTAAAATTTGTTCTATACTCCTTATTTATATTATGTATTTCTAGTCTCTTATCCAATTAGCAAATGTGAAGTTTATTTTTGAGCTATTTTGTGAATTTACCCTACAGTCTTATTTTCTTCTCTCTTATTGCCAGATATAATTTATCTTTCGTGTCTGAAATATGTAGTGCGAAATAACTAGGTCGGGTGTGGCTTACTGGTTAGCGTTAGTGAATCATATGGACCATGGATCGCATTCAGTTGCCTCAAAATTGCGCTCAGCAATTTAGCGCTATGGGTACGTTATAAGAGTGACGTTCAATTCCAATATTAGTTTAGAATAATCGTATAGATGGCAGTGAATGCCGCTGACTAGTTGCCTTCCCTCTAGTATATCAGTTCAAAATCAGGAACGGTTAGCACAATTAGAACTTCTGTATCTTTGCATGAATTTCTGGAACAAAATGCTTCTAATCCACCAGTTCAAACAAATAAAATAAGTTCTTAAGAAAATTCAGTAAAAGTTTTCCTTGATTTCTCACCATTATTTTCAAGTTTCTTCGGATGAAAAAAGAATTATTTGGATATTCCATTGTAAAATTGCCCATTTAGAACATCTACTAAGTATTTTTCTTGAGGGTATTCAAGTAAATCCATTCAGAATTTCCTACCTGAAAACCTTTATAGGAAACACTTTCGAAGTTTGTGTCTTCTTTTTGGAAAATGTAAAGATTGTGTTTATTTCAACCTGGAAAAAATATCACGAAACCAGAAATGGGTGCTTTAATTCTATGAAGCGTTTATCTGCTTTTGGTTTTTATTTCTTGTAGTGAAGCGCTATCTGTTGAGAAACTATGGAATTTTCTCTGTCTTCTTATGTCTTCTATTTATGATGCATCTTCTTTTGCAACTTGGATATAAATGGGTACTTCTGTACCTAGGTGATGGGATGGGGAAGCATTTCCATAACTTTGATAAGATAATTTCCTTTTATATTATTAACTAATCCACTGTAATTATACCATAAACTTTCTGAAAGGAGAAAAATATTCTTGTCAAAACGTCCTCATTTTCAAGCTCTGCTAGCTAACGTGCTGCCATCTTTACTTCACTTCTTACAACTAGAAATGAAAATTCATTGTTCGTTTTCTGAATCTTAATATGTCTAGCATGAATTATCTTCTAATTGTTTGATGTCTTCTCAAATTATTTTCTCTCCCCCCTCCAGTGACACAGCGGCATGTCAGCAAACTCACCATCATGGGTTCGAACGCAGCTAGACCTCAAATTCAATAGGTACACGCGATCGGAGTGAACTGTGGAGGTCGGTCTTATCTCATTAGTTAAAAGTATTTCCGATAGAGCGAGGGATGAAAACCCTAGAAACCGGTTTACAAAACCTGGTAGTGTTAACCCATCATGTACTTACAACATTCAAAATTGATTTAGGTCATCATAACATTTAGACAGTCAGCAAAGGTCACAACCGCACTATTGCTTGATTTATTTAAAGTCTAAAATATATGTAGAATTTCTGTGTGTTTATGTCAGCCCAATATTTCTTGAAATTTGAAATATTATAGATATGTACATTAATTCTATATACGATGAGAGTAAACATAATTATTGAATGTTTTCTTCTATGCAACTAGATATAGAAATGCATGCGATGAAAAACGTGAAACTGTGGAATTTCTTTACTTTCCTTTTAATAAATCCTTATGCAACTTAAGCACACTTCTTATTCACAACTGAAACGTTTAAAATATATAATTGAACTGTATGTTACTTTTAAGTAACTAATTTATTATAAAATTCTTCCTGGACAACTGTGTAAAATCACAAACAAAGAAAATTAAAAGCACAGTCTCAAATACACTCTACATCTTTCAAATCTTCAATACATTATCCTAAGGACGTATTATTTATACTACTTGGTATGTTGTTCATGCAGGAACCAGAAATGTTTATTTCAAAGCCGATTTTTCTTAAACACATTTTATTGACATCACTTGTACATACTTTCAATAACCATCACAACACCAACGTTTCCAAGTTCACAATAACTCTATTTAAAACAAGACACGCTCTACGTGTTTCTGTAGACAACATGATCCATGATCTTCAGAAGACGAAGAACGAGATTCGTTTATGTTTCCTGATGATAGTAGATCATGTTGTCTACCGTAACGTGTAGAGCGTGTTCTTATTTTATTATTTTTTACATTATACGAGTAAAGTTATTATGCTGTTGTTGTTGTTTCAAGTCAAGCACAAAGCTACACAATGAGCTATCTGTGCTCTGCCCACCACGGGTATCGAAACCCGGTTTCTAGCGTTGTATGTCCGCAAACATACCGCTGTGCTACTGGGGAGCAGTTATTATGCACATGAAAACATTGATATTGCGAGTTTATGGTAATTATGCACAACTGCTGTCAGTCTATAGCGTCCAGTATTTTTATTAACGAGCTTGTATGACAAGTCCCTCAGTGGCACAGCGGTATTTCTGCGGACTTATACTGGTAAAAACCGGGTTTCGATACTGGTGGTGGGCAGAGCACAGACAGCCCATTGTATATCTTTGTACTTACTTACAAACAATTGTATGATAGCATCGAAAAAGGAAGTTGTTACGTATTACGTACACACATTTATTGTTGATTCTCACACTAGAGAATCTTCTACAGCTTTAGAGAATAAGCGGTTTTGCAATACAGATTTAACAGTATAATCTTTATACATTTCTAAACATAAATTTAACTCAAACAAATATCGATATTAAAATAAATATATAACAGTAAATCCGTCAGAAAGTGCACAAAACAGTTCGAATTACACATAGAATCCAGAACACTGTCATGACGTCAAATTGTATAAGATCTGGTCAATAGAGGGCCACACAGTTTGTGTTTGTGGAGCTCTTTCCTGCTATAACTAACAACAACGTTTGGAAGACAGAATCGATCATCAAAAACTGTATGGCATCGGAGTAGATGATGGAAGCTGGAAAAGAAGTGGGCCGAGTTTCCAACAAACTTAGACGTTTACATAGAGACGACTAAAAATATTTGTAGTGGAATGTAATAAGAATTATGCCATGCCAAATAGTATAAAAGTAAAAATTTAATTTAACAAATAATAAACTTTATTATTAAACAAATTCGGTTTAAAATTCTTAGAACTGTTATTAACGATAATCGCAGAAACTAAACTACTATATGCATTCAAAATTAGTTAGGAAGGTGAAGAGTTTGATATGAGAATAGATTGAAGCATGTAGCTGCTGGAAACGGGAAAAGGTAAAACTGAAACATAAGAATAATTTGAAAAAGAAACTGAATAACTTAATTAAGAAAGATAAATTTTCTAAAAGTAATTCGCAAATTTAGTAACGCCGTATTAAGTGAAAAGTATACTAGATTGCTGAACAACTCCAAAATAGTAAATTTTTCTGAGGAAAATATTACAACGGAACAAATTAAAATTCTTAATCTGAGTTGAAATTTTTCTGAAGGAAGCAGGACATCAGTGAATGAGGATTTAATTGTTACGGTCGAAACTAGTTTAAAACAACTTAAAGTTAATGATAATATTGTAAAAGATTCTTCAAGAACGACAGTTACTAATATTCTAACATCTGTTACTGATAAGATAAAAATGTAATTCATATAATTAATGAGGATAACCGACTTCACGAAGTAAAAATAAGAGCATTATACTTTCTAAAACAGATAAAAAAGGACAGATTGTTACATTAGATAAAATTAATTACAACGATAATATTAAAAGTATTTTAAACGGTGGTTCATATATTGAAATAAAGAAAGACCCAACGAATGTAGTACAGAATAAAGGAAAAACAGTTGTTTAAACCTGTAGTACTTCGACATATAATGAACACAGCAACCTTATACTGTCTCAGTTTGTTTTACCATGTTTCTACGCCCTCCCGTTGCACTCGGCTCTCAAATTTACTTTCGAAAAGGAACAACATAACTCTTTACCGTTCCTAGACGTCTTAGTTTTCTCACCAGTATATACAGAAAACCTACCTTTACAGGACAATACACACGACGGGATTCTTACAGTCCTAAAAGTCGCAAAACGAACCTTATTGCTACTTTAGTCCATCGTGCTCTAGTTATCTGTTCAAAATCTAAACTAGATTTCGAATTGAAGACAATTAAAACTATTTTACTAGAAAATGGGTATCCAGAAAACGTCATCAATCAAATTATTTCAAGGAAAATTGCAAGCTTCTCAACTGCCCATAAATTTGGTCCTGTTTACCTAAAACTACCATGGATTGGTAATATTTCAACAAAATTTGAAAAACCAAATGAAAATGGCCATTACTAAATGTTTTCCTGCAGTGAACCCCTACTGTGCTTATTCCACACGTAAGCTGTTGCCTGCAACATACAAAGATGCCATACCTAACACACAGAAAAGTGTGGTTATTTAAGAATTCTCATGCCACTGCGAATATC
>NW_013678495.1:0-4510 GCF_000517525.1 Limulus polyphemus | reverse complement strand
AGGGAAAAGTTCTGATGCACTACACATCACGTTCAAAGATAAATACATTTATACAGGGAAAAGGTGGTTCTAAACGGTTCCTGAATACCTCTGCGTTTTGTTTGGAGACTACTATGCTTCTTGTGCTTGGCCGTTAAGCTCGTGATGATGAATTTCTTTCACCTTATATTCTGTGTCATAAACTGCATGTCTGGCAAATCCTACATTCGTTATCGCGTTAGTCATTTTTATTTTGGTATTGATTATTAAGTATTGTGTGTGTGCATAATTTGACAAATGAAAATCTCCATAGTTGTTTAAATATACCGTACTAAGTGCCTTGGGGTTTACGTGTACTCACTTTAGGCCTATGCATTGATAGTTGGATAGGGGGCGGCACTGAATATTTTTAATCCTTCAACAACAAGAAAGACACTGTTTTAATATGCAGTTTAGACTTAGAGCGGTCCACAAATAGCTTATCTATCACTTGGAATATTGTTATTACTTTAACAGTTTTGCAAACGTCTTTTACATTACGAGTGAATGCCTGTCACTTGAAGTACAATCGAACAATTTTTCATTGGCAAAAACTGAAACTGATCTGATTCTATCTGTGCCTCAAACACCATTACCATTCAGCGGCGCTCCTATATAACAATATATAGTGAGACAATTTGAGCTTTATTCATCATAATATTATCTTTAAATACAGATATCATCATGACACGCGGTAGTGTGTCGTGCGGCCAAAACAACCTGCATTGTTATTAACAGGAGTGATAATTTAGCGATTTTTCCAATTTCTTTTGCTCAGACTGTGATAATCCAAACTATCACATATTTTTCGTGAATGTACTCTACCGGACTCTTACTTCACATACCAAATTTCAAGGTAATCCATTAAGAAATACACGAGATCTTCAATTTTGATTGAATTTTTCCTATTTTTTTCTTCGAAAGTACGGAAATTTACATACTTAACTTTTATGGATTAAGTACACTCATATATCTTTAGAACTTTTAATTAGGTGTCAAATTGGGTCAAAATATATAAGCCACAGGTGCAAAGGTATTCAACAAAACCCGCTCAATTTTGATCAAACGTTTTGCGCACGCCTACTCAAAAAGTCACGTGAAGTATCGGTCTGAAATTTTTATTACAACTTTGCCTAAAAGTAAAAGTGGGCCTTTTTCAGTATTTTGTCATTCGGATTAAAGACGGCTGATTTAAAGCAGCAAAAATATATGGTGAAATCACGTGCAAATAATACATGAGTACTAGTTAGGCCAAGCAAATAAGATCAGCAGTTTCTAGCTCAAGTTTACAAAAGAATCATACGAGTGGACGGTTATTATTCATTGCCAACTTTTAAGCGCAAATATGCTAACTTTTATGAAATTCTCCTAATTAAAGAGCGTTTAGCGTCACGTGATATTAGCCCAAAATCTCGATTTACCCATCGGACGGTGACATTTATGTCTTTTTGACTAAAAAACTAATTCAAACCATGTTATTATCCAAAATTTATAAGTAAATCGAAAGTTCCCTTTCGAAACAAATTTCAGATAAACAAGTTGTGCTTGAGACCAATTTTATCAGTGTTTTCTTGTGAAGTCTAACATTTTGTTTACATCAATTGTGAAACAAAGATGGCGAGTGGAAAAAGGCCACAGAAACGTTTTACTGTTTGTTTTGAATTTCGCGCAAAGCTACACGAGGGCTATCTGCGCTAGCCGTCCCTAATTTAGCAGTGTAAGACTAGAGGGAAGGCAGCTAGTCATCACCACCCACCGCCAACTCTTGGGCTACTCGTTTGCCAATGAATAGTGGGATTGACCGTCACATTATAACGCCCCCACGACTGGAAGGGCGAGCATGTTTGGTGTGACGGGGATTCAAACCCGCGACCCTCAGATTGCGAGTCGAGTGCCTTAACCACCTGGCCATGCCGGGCCCACGTTTTACTGTTGAGCGAGCAATGAATCTGTTCAAACTTGTTATTTCTTATCAAGCAAAAAGCTATACAAAGGGCTATCTATAGAAACCCGATTTCGAGCAGTATAAGTCCACAGACACATCGCTGTGCGCCATGGGGGGGGGGGGCAAGAGCCTGTTCAATCAGTCAGATGAAAGAGGAAGTGATTACGATAGTGATTCTGATCTTCAATTTGACTTTGAAAGAGACTCAGTTCCAGTGCTACTCAAGCAACTGACCAGATGGGGTCTTCGCCCCAACCACGATTTAGTGGTACAAAAAGGCCACATCTACATCCACTGTCAGAGCCAGAGATAATGGCTGACTGATGTAGATCTGCAAGATAGGTCAGCCACAAGTAATAACATTGAGTTATTGCCGAAGAACAGGGGTGATCCTGGTGTACACGCTGACGTCAATGATAACTCAACGCCTCTCGACTGTTTCAGAGCTTTGTTTACAAACATATAAGTAACACTTTCGTCACTGCTATAAAAAAATCACAAGTTGCAAAAAAAACGCCTCCTGAGAGACGGTCGAGGTATTTGAACTGGACTCTCTTTACCAATATGAGCTATTGAAGTTTCTTGCGATTACAACATCAATGGGCATCGACAAATGACCTAGCCGTCGAGACTACTTCGACACCCACCAATCTCTCAACACACCCTTCTATCATCAAATGTTTAACAGGAAGAGGTTTGAGGCTATTTACTCAACAATGCTTCGTCTGGATACCCCTGATGCTGAAGGGAAAAACAAAATTAAGAAAATGTATATTTTATAAGGTATGGTTATTAGGAAACCATGAAAATAATTCCGGCAGAACGAGTTAAAAATTATAGGTTTAAAGGGTTAAGAGCTTCGTTCTCGAATTAGAATGGCGGGCGCCTAATATCGATCTATTGAACCTCAGCTATTAAACGTTAAACTTAAGGCAACAGGACTTTATGTAAACTGTCACTGAACAGAATTAATATTAGTATTTGAAGTTTTTGAGTATAAAACCATTCTTTACATCAAGCTTTTTTATCCAATGTTAAAATTTTAAGTTTAACATGTTTTATTTTATCAAATTAAATTTCTTCATATAACTTTTATCAATTTAAATTAAATGTACTTGGTTTTAACACTTGTTTCACTTAGCTTAATTTTATTTTTTTTTTGTGAATGTTATCCCATATTTTAGCTAAAAAGGTTTTCATTTCTCTAAATACATGATTGCATAACCTAGTACAAAAATTGATGGTTTCAATTTTACGCTTGAAATAATGCAACTACAAAAAAGTGGTACTTTAGAGTAATTAGTAAAACTTTCAAGCCATCTACAAAACCACGTGCATAAAAGGACGAAATTGCGTAAGATATATCAAAACTCTCAAATCCATTGAAAAACCTACATGGGTAAAATAACTACACAAAATTTCATATTAAAGATCACTTGAAAATCTCAAACTGCCTGTAAAACCACGTGGTTAAATAGCTAAACAAAAGAGGGCATTAAATACTGCTTATTTAAACGTCCCAAATCGTCTATAAAATCATTTTTTAAAAGAACTGTAGAAGATTTGGCATTAAAGACTACTTACTTAGACGTCCCGAAACGTCTATAAAATCAATAGTTAAAAGAACTATAGAAGATTTGGCATTAAAGACTACTTACTTAAATGTCCCAAGTTGCATATAAAATCAATTGTTATAAGAACTATACAAGATTTGGCATTAAAGACTAATTACTTAAATGTCCCAAGTTGCATATGAAATCATTTTTGAAAAGAACTATACAAGATTTGATATTAAGGACTAATTACTTAAATGTCCCAAGTTGCATATAAAATCAATTGTTATAAGAACTATACAATATTTGATATTAAAGACTACTTACTTAAAAACCCCAAGCCGCCTATAAAACCACATGCTCCGTACCATCCAAAATGATCATGAAGTTTAGCAATGACCAAAGTACCCAGAATGTTTAGCGTCATCTGAGACGAAAATTATTATTATTATTAGTTTTATTAACTGTACATAAGTTCTTTGTTATAAAACTATGTCAAAAACTATTATAGTAAACATAATTAACTCACGTAATATATATGTATATATATACATTTATTAAAGTTAAGCACAAAGCTACACAAAGGGCTATCTGTTCTCTGCCTACCACGGGTACCGAAACCCGGTTTCTAGCGTTGTAAGTCCGTAGACATATCGCTTTACCACTGGGGGCTCAATGCTGCTTGAAAGAGTGTAGCAAGAATTTTTTCATTCCAACTCTAGAAGCTGTTGAGGCATAAGAAAATTATTTGGAGCTGTAAATGATGGAAAAGTTTTTTGGATACAAGGATGTGTCATTGCTAAAGAGAAAGAACTGGAAAAAGTAGTCCAATAGCAATGAGTGACATAAGTGGTCAAGGAATAAAATCATCATCCCTCAGGATAAATGTAACTGGGTATACTCGGATGGGGAGAGTCTTTATGATCGGAATCATCAGGAAGATGACAGAGAGTTGCATAAGTGATATACTGGGACTTTCCGAGGTGGTCAGTCA
>NW_013678494.1:9473-11025 GCF_000517525.1 Limulus polyphemus | reverse complement strand
GAAATTAAAACAAGTGTTTACAGATAACTCCCAAAAATAGAAACCCAGAATATTAACCCTATTTAGCATTTGTTAACACAATTAGAGATAAGAAAACTAATTGCTGACTATTAAATTGTGCCGAAATTAAATTAAAACAATAACGAAGTTAAATTTGATGATTTCAAAAGGTAAATAAAAAATCTAAATAGATGTTCTAACATTTAAGTCGAACCCGCTTCCCTAAAAAATATAGTTTTGTGAAGGATGTAACATTTAATGTCACAAACTTAAGAAACTTGAGAAAACAGAAAGACCACTCAGCTGTAGTATCGAGTAAGGAAGCAACATACCACACAGTATATGTTAAGTACATGTTAATTATACCACACAGTATATGTTAAGTACATGTTAATTATACCACACAGTATATGTTAAGTACACGTCCATTATACCACACAATATATGTTAAGTACATGCCCATTATACCACACAGTATATGTTAAGTACATGTCCATTATACCACACATTATATGTTAAGTACATGTTATTATACCACACAGTATATGTTAAGTACACGTCCATTATACCACACAGTATATGTTAAGTACATGTCCATTATACCACACAGTATATGTTAAGTACATGTTAATTATACCACACAGTATATGTTAAGTACACGTCCATTATACCACACAGTATATGTTAAGTACACGTCCATTATGTCCATTATACCACACAGTATATACCACACAGTGTATGTTAAGTACACGTCCATTATACCACACAGTATATGTTAAGTACATGTCCATTATACCACACAGTATATGTTAAGTACATGTCCATTATACTACACAGTATATGTTAAGTACACGTCCATTATACCACACAGTGTATGTTAAGTACACGTCCATTATACCACACAGTATGTGTTAAGTACACGTCCATTATACCACACAGTATATACCACACATTGTCGTACACCACAAATACAAGCATTGTTAGCATCATACACTTTAATATCAACAGTGTACTTTTCAGTTAAGAACAGCCGCTTCTGGCGGATGGTACTAATGACTGGTCGTTCGCTGTCTCATTGGTGCGTAGTGCAATATTAGGGACAACAATGACTGAACCATAAGGGCCAAACTTTCTTAAATGTCCATTGCTAAACTGGAAAATGTTGAAAGAAATCTTCTTCTGTAAGTATGATTTATACAGTTCTCCAAAAAATATAACTACTGAAAAACCTTGTGACAACAATCTAACACTCGGGCAACATTCTGTTATATTTTAAAAAATCTAGCACTCGGGATACATTCTGTTATATTTTTAAAAAATCTAATACTCGGGCTACATTCTGTCATATTTTAAAAATCTAACACTTGGGCTACATTCTGTCATATTTTTAAAAACTAACACTCGGGCTACATTCTGTCATATTTTAAAAAATCTAACACTCGGGCTACATTCTGTCATATTGTTGCGTCAGCAAGGTCACGTGACTAGTGTCACGCCACTGGTTCTCTCGAACCTTCGGGAATTGTCGGGAGATTACTAAATACAGGGTAGT
>NW_013678494.1:5930-8743 GCF_000517525.1 Limulus polyphemus | reverse complement strand
AAATATGAAACCATCACCGAAATGCATACCACCTCTGTATATTAGCAAAGACAGGTGTAGAAATTAATGTGATCTCCTTTACCTATTCTGTGAACTCCTTTACATGCATCTAACCATGTCCCCAGTTATCCGTTTTTATAAATACACCCCTAATTATATTATCGCTCACAGATTTAGCTTTGTAACTTATCAGTCAGTTAAACCTAAAACTACCATCACTCACACCATCTGAATGTTAGTTATACAGTTAAAGAGATGCACACCTGTTATGTAATTCCACTTTCAAGGACTTTTCTTGCAGGAAAATGTGTTGATATGTGACTGATACATTTCAAATCCACACTACCCTAATCATCTGTACATGGTGGAAACTAAATATGGCGGGAAAAGCATTATCCACTCTATATATTCCCCTCTGTAGCAAAACTGAAGTAAAGAAAACACGTAAAGGAGTTCACGTGATTTTTATTGAAGAATGGAATTTACTCTTACCCTTTCAGTTATTGATAACAACAAATGTCTTGGCTGTTGTGTACAACCATATAACAAAATGGCCTAACTTGAGTAACTACACTAGATATATGCGTAAAGGAGACCACGTGCTTAAAAAAACTAATTTTATTACAAGCTTCAAATGGACATACCCAACATATCTCTTGATATCCTGTGTATGGGGTATGACTAAATCAAATTATATACTTCCCAGATTGATCTTAGGCTCTAATCATTTTATTTACTCAAACTTTGTAATTATTGTCTTGAAAATAAACAACCGTAAAGAAGAACACGTGATTACGGCGACATGTTATTTTGGATATTTTTATATGTGGGAAAAGTAATGGGACAATTAGCTAATAACAAATTTTCAAAACATCAGTGTTTATTAATTAATGATAATAAAGACTTGAGTCATACTTACAATTTTTCTGTTTGTGTTATTGTTTTGAAATTAAATGTTTCTTCTGGCGACATGCTACTTTTAACACCCCACCATTGTTTATTTCCTCGGTTTGCCGAAAAAACTGAACACAAACTCAACATATTATATATGTTTAGAAAGCTCTGTCCATCATCTATCATTTACAAATTATTATATGCTTGTTTAAGGTTAAGGTACGTACTCAGAGAAATGTGCCCCGGAACACTGGCGACATCAAACTGGAAACTTAAGAAAGCCTAGCCCGTAAAGGTCTCTGACCTGGCCGTTTGTATAGCCCATTTGTGTCGTTCAAGTGAACACTCAAGTACAAAGCATATTTTAAGCGCCACCTCACGACGACTACAAAAATAACAGTTAATTATGTTTATAATAAATAATCATTTGAGCCAAATTCGTGAGTGTTTCTTGGGCGGTATCTAGATGTGAACAATCAAGTTTCATATGTTATGATCAAAATGTTGATAAAAGAGTTTGGATCTAACAGGATTATCGTGAGATCTGCGGTACGATGGATACCAGAGGCATTTTGAATTATAAAACCAGTTTTGAATATCGTTCTGAAAGTCTGGCTATTAAACTATTGGTTAAAACGCTGTATTATCATAACTAATCAAACGTCCGCTTCTTTATTGTTGCATTTAACATAATCTGACCATATTAAGCAGCTTAAACAAACATGTTCAATATGTAAAACACAAACAACAAAATAGATTTAGTTACAATTATTAAGTAGACTGATTATGGTGAATTTTTGTTTTTCACGTTTCATCTGATAACAACGTAGACACAAACACAATGTCGTGTTACTGAGAAAAGTTAGAAAAAAAATTGAAATATTTAATAGTTCGTAAAGAAAAAAACAAATACAATTAATATTCTCACCCAGTACATTCAAGGTTCACCCTAACAACATCCAAGGGTCACCCTGACAACATCCGAGATTCACCCTGACAATCAGGATCGATCATTATGGTTACAACATCCAAGGGTCACCCTGACAATCAAGGTCGATCAATGTGGTTACAACATTCAATATTCACCCTGACAATCAGGATCGATCATTATGGTTACAACATCCAAGGTTCACCCTGACAACATCCAAGGTTCACACTGACAATCAGGATCGATCATTATGGTTACTCTGCAAACCTTTTGGTAGTTATTGCGCTTAATTCGCAGTCTGCTGGATTGAAACCCGTCATCAGAGATGCTCGCCTTTAAGCATTGGGATGGGTATTTTTATGGACGGTCAATCCCATTATTCGTTTCTAAAAAATAGCCCTTGTTGCTGACTAGCTGCCTTCCCTCTAATGTATTACGAGTAGCTTTACGGGTTCAACATTGCCAGAAAGGACTTTATCGGGATCTGGGAGGGTCAGGTTTGAAATTCCACTCCTTTCTCCTAAGGGAGATCAAGGAACCCGCTTTAGGATTAAAGGATTAAGGGGAGCGGCTCCAGAGACAACTTTAACTTTTCTTGGGAGGTTGTAGGATGATCCACCAGCTTATTAACCCTGCAGTTTCAAACTGATTAGCATGTTAACACTGCAGATCCAATATTGATTGACACGTTAACCTGCAGATCCAAATTAATTTGAATATTAACCCTGTAGATCCAAATTGATTAGCATGTTAACTTTGCAAATCCAAAATTGATTGGCATGTAAACTCTGCAGATCCAAAGTTGATTAATACATTCATCCTACAGATCTTGAGTTAATTAGTATATTCATCCTATAGATGTAGAGTTAATTAGCATATTCAACCTATAGATCTAGAGTTAATTAGTATATTCATCCTACAGATCTAGAGTTGATTAGCATATTCATCCTACAGATCTAGAGTTAATTAGCATATTCAACCTACATATCTA
>NW_013678494.1:3205-5393 GCF_000517525.1 Limulus polyphemus | reverse complement strand
TTCTAAGGTGACTTGATGATCAGACGTATAGATTGTTTATTATTTTTAACTGTTTTTTCTAAGGTGACTTGATGATCAGACGTATAGATTGTTTATTATTTTTAACTGTTTTTCTAAGGTGACTTGATGATCAGACGTATAGATTGTTTGTTATTTTTAACTGTTTTTATCTAAGGTGACTTGATGATCAGAGGTATCGATTGTTTGTTGTTATTTTTAACCGTCTTTATCTAAGACGACTTGATGATCAGACGTACGTATCGATTGTTTGTTGTTGTATAGAAATTGTGTGAAACATAAGCCTAGAAAGATTATGAGAGAAAATGGAAACACCAGGAAGTTGATGAAAAGAAAACTATAGAAATTGTGTGAAACATCAAACAACATACAACCAGCATACAGACAAACGTAAAAACCAGTGTACAAACAACATACAACCAGCATACAGACAAACATAAAAACCAGCATACAAACCAACATACAAAACAGTGTACAAACAACATACAACCAACATGCAGACCAACATACAAACCAGTGTACGACCAGTATACAACCAGCATAGAAACTAACATACAACCAGCATACAACCAGGATACAACCAGCATACAAACCAACATACAAACCAGAGCCACACTCACCACACTCTGGTCTTATTTTCACGACAAGTGAACACACGGAACTTAAAATCTAATACACGTTCAACCATTAATCACAATTACCAAACTTCATCCCAAAATCGTTTTGGTAGAACTTGATTACACAGACGCACGTGATCAAATTTATCGTTCTTACAGAAAGACCAGTTTCATATTATTGAATCATACAAAGTTGTTACAGACGTCGGCATGGCAACTAAACTCTTCTTCCATCCATCTAAAAAACAAGAACACGTTTTCTCTCTGTGGTCATTCGTCAGTAAACTTGATAAACAGGTCTTGGTTTACCGTAAAGAAGAACGTAATCACACGAAAAAGTAGGCCAGATATGTAAATTCGGTACAAGTATTTTTTTTAAAAACAAGAACGAACAAAACACTCTATCAAATTTTGTGCAGTTTAAAGAGATGTTATTGGCTCATTAACTGGTCTCCATTAATTATTAAAAGCAGCTTTAGAAAAACGCAGGCTACGAAAAGTCTACAACTGCAGCCTGGTTATTGTTGGTTCCGGCAAAGATGCTCGAGGACCACCTGCACTAGCCGTCCCTAATTTAGAAGTGTTAGATTAGAGGGTAGGCAACTGGTCAACGTCACCCACCGCCAACTCTTGGGCTACTCTAATCGAATAGTGGGATTAACCGTCACATTATAATTTCACGCCACCAAATGTGAGAGGGCGGGCATATTCGGTGATAGGATTCGAACCCCCGGTTCACAGATTGCAAGTCGAGTGTCTTTTCCTCCAAGCTATTCCAAACCGATTGGTGGTCGAAACCTTCTGGAGTTGTATTACTGGTTTCAAAAATCAGGGAAATTGTTTACACAAAATCGGTATTTTGAAGTTGGGAGTCAGTGTATGCAAAACAAAATTACTAATAGTCGGTATGAAAGAAGGAAAGATCTAGATAAGTTGGTAATTATTCAGGATAAAAGGTTTGAACCGAGTTATTTGAAAATTGATACTAGCTTGTAGAAAAATAAACCAATTTCAGCTTTTGGAAATTCCAAGTTCGAGCCCCGTATGGAGATTAAACTGTTTTGAGGGCTCTCGGGATTAGGTGAAACGAACCATACAAACACTTACACTCTCTTTCTAGAGGGTAAGTTTTTCATCAACGTCTTAGTGTTTTCACTTTCTCTCATAATCTTTCTAGGTTTACACTGGTTTGTATGTTGGTTGTATGTTGTTTGTACACTGGTTTGTATGTTGGTTGTATGCTGGTTGTATACTGGTTGTATGTTGGTGTAGCGATGTGAATCACAAACCCAACCAACTATGGATCCATTACGTTCGTGGTATTACTTTTTATGCATGTGTAAATAAACCTAAACAACAGTGAACATGTTGATCAACTTTCTTCCTGTAGGATGAATATGCTAATTAACTCTAGATATTCGATGACGAGGAACCCACTTGGAGACTAATAATGGCTGGAGACGGCTTAAATGGGTAATGAAGAAAAATTTTAATATAAGTTTAACATGACAGCAAATGTACAACGTTTCGACAAGGTGTTGTGGTACCTGATG
>NW_013678494.1:0-2717 GCF_000517525.1 Limulus polyphemus | reverse complement strand
ATGTTTCACACAATTTCTATAGTTTTCTTTTCATCAAAAGAAAGATTATGAGAGAAAGTGGAAACACCAGGAAGTTGATGAAAAGAAAACTATAGAAATTGTGTGAAACATAAGCCTAGAAAGATTATGAGAGAAAGTGGAAACACCAGGAAGGGGCTTATGTTTCACACAATTTCTATAGTTTTCTTTTCATCAACTTCTTGGTGTTTCCACTTTCTCTCATAATCTTTCTAGGCTTATGTTTCACACAACTTCTGTAGTTTTCTTTTCATCAACTTCCTGGTGTTTCTACTTTCTCTCATAATCTGTCTAGGTTTATTTTTCATGAACGTTCCAGGATCTTCACTTTCTCATAAACTAGTTAAAGTTTTCTTGTTTTCATTATCTAGGGCATATATTTGTCATGAATTATTCATGATTTTCACTTTCTCTTTGTGAACCATCTAAGATGTTCTTATGTTCTTTTTTGTATTTTAGGTTGTTGTTGTGTTTTTTCTGCATTCTATGGATCTCCCACTGTGATAGCGATAAGTTTAGTCTTACAAGGCTAAAATCCTGGGTTGGATCCTCCGAGATGGATACGGTAGATAGCTCGATGTCACTTTGCTCTAACACAAACAATTAAACAAGCAAAATGGTTTTCACATTTTCCTAAACATTCTTTAACGTTTCATAAACTTTGCATGCTCTCCTTTCTCAGTTTATTACTTTTAACAAATCTTTTCACCTTTCAGTTGAGTTTATGTGCACAAGGCTTAGCATAGCCTGATGATCAAAGCGAAACATTCTTTAACGTTTCATAAACTTTGCATGCTCTCCTTTCTCATTTTATTACCTTTAACAAATCTTTTCACCTTTCAGTTGAGTTTATGTGCACAAGGCTTAGCATAGCCTGATGAGCAAAGCATTTGACTCGCAATCTGCGGGTCGCGGGTTCGAATTCCGTCACTAAACATGCTCAATCTTTCAGTTGTGGGAGTGGTATAATGTGAGGGTCAATTTCACTTTTCGTTGGTAAAAGAGTAGCCCAAGAATTGGCGGTGGTTGATGTTGAGTAGCTGCCATTCTTCTAGTCTATCACTGCTGAATTAGGGACGGCTAGCGCATGTAGTCCTCGAGTAGCTTTGCGCGAGCTTCAACAAACAAACAAACGGGACTATGTTTACGAAGTTGCATTCACGATGTTTTCAATGTTATATCAGCAAAGTTTTGTTTATATTGCATATTTACATGTTTAAATATGAAAATGTCTGTACAAAAATTGTACTTAATATTATGAAAATGTATTGAAATAAAACTCTTCATAACATATTATACTATATATCATTGAAAGGGGTCTTGTATACAGTAAACAGCATAACGAGCCACCTGAGTTGAGTATCAGTAATAACCTAAACATTTACTGCATGTGACGCATAGATACAGTGAAGTAAGTAAATTATAAAAAAAAAGTACACGTACTGTGTAACTAGTGATTATACGAGTAATTTTTGGAGAAATAAAGCTATAGTACTGTTACAATGTGAGGGGGACACTTCCCCATAGTTAAAAAGCGGACGAATGTGTTCTTCCGTGGAACAGTTATGCTTATAAACAGATACGAAGGCGTAGGTTTACTTGTGTGAAGAGAAAGATATCAGGCAGTGAACAAGTCGAACACAAACTCCTCATCACGAATAGTTGATGTTCTATAGGTTTGTTTGTGTGTTTAAAACCTGCAAACCAATCAGATAAAAAACGATTAAAAAACATAATTACTATTACAGAATCATACCAAAGGCATGACACATTAGCTATCACGTTGATATCGATTTATAATTAGTATTACAGAATCATACCAAAAGCATGACACATTAGCTATCACGTTGATATCGATTTAAAATTAGTATTACAGAATCATACCAAAGGCATGACACATTAGCTATCACGTTGATATCGATTTATAATTAGTATTACAGAATCATACCAAAGGCATGACACATTAGCTATCACGTTGATATCGATTTATAATTAGTATTACAGAATCATACCAAAGGCATAACACATTAGCTATCACGTTGACATCGATTTAAAATGAGCAAGATGAACCTGCCATGTTTACTAGCATAATAAAAGAAGAAGAAGAGAAAAAACACAGTAAAGAATGTAACAACTACCGGTTTCAAAACACACTAAAAATGTAAAAACTACCGGTTTCAAAACACACTAAAGAACGTAACAACCACCAGTTTCAAAACACACTAAAGAACGTAACAACCACCAGTTTAAAACACACTAAAGAACGTAACAACCAACAGTTTCAAACACACTAAAGAACGTAACAACCACCGGTTTTAAAACACACTATAGAACGTAACAATCACCGGTTAAAAACAACAACAAACAATCGATACGTCTGATCATCAAGTCGTCTTAGATAAAGACGGTTAAAAATAACAACAAACAATCGATACGTCTGATCATCAAGTCACCTTAGATAAAGATGGTTAAAAACAACAACAAACAATCGATACGTCTGATCATCTAGTCACCTTAGATAAAGACGGTTAAAAACAACAAACAATCGATACGTCTGATCATCAAGTCAACTTAGATAAAGACGGTTAAAAACAACAACAAACAATCGATACGTCTAATCATCAAGTCACCTTAGAAAAAAACGGTTAAAAACAACAACAAACAATCGATACGTCTGATCATCAAGTCACCTTAGATAA
>NW_013678493.1:9899-12032 GCF_000517525.1 Limulus polyphemus | reverse complement strand
CAGTTTTAGGGTATACGATTGAATATTTTAATTGGTGGTGGTGGTTATTGTTTGACAAACAGTTTTAAGGATACGATTGAAGATTTTAATTGGTGGTGGTTATTGTTTGACAAACAGAATTAGGGATACGATTGAATATTTTAATTGGTGGTGGTTATTGCTTGACAAACAGTTTTAGGGATACGATTGAAGATTTTAATTGGTGGTGGTTATTGTTTGACAAACAGTTTTAGGGATACGATTGAAGATTTTAATTGGTGGTGGTTATTGTTTGACAAACAGTTTTAGGAATACGATTGAATATTTTAAGTACTATTCCTACATTTGGTAAAAATGTATTACAAACATCACCTCGAACTACAGAGTATAATATTAACGACAGAAGAGAGGGTTAAGTAGAAAGCTGAGAAACATACAACTTTCATTAAGAAACCAATATTATCTTCGATTCACAATATAAAAAACAACGCCAATCATCATCAGGTGATGCTTTGACTCAAATTAGAAAATCAATAATTCAATTTATCGCTCAAAATAGCAACTTTATTGGACAGGATTAGCGGGAATCTGGAGTGAAAAAAAACAAACACAATAACACTTTAAACCTCTTTGTAACAGTTAAAGTTCTGGAAAACTTTTCACGTCACGCTACCCACTGGACCAATCACAGCTAACAAACTTTGGTTGAACAAATTATAAAACTTTAAACCTCTTTGTAACAGTTAATGTTCTGGAAAACTTTTCACGTCACGCTACCCACTGGACCAATCACAGCTAACAAACTTTGGTTGAACAAATTATAAAACTTTAAACCTCTTTGTAACAGTTAAAGTTCTTGAAAATAAAACATTTTTAATTCTGTTCTAACATGAAAAGAATAATTCTACGCCAACATTATTTAAAAGTGGCTAATGATGAAAAAAGCACTAATTGATAGTTATGTGGAGGTTAACTTATGGCACATGAAGCAAGTTAACTATGACCAAGAACTTAGAGTCGGACGCATTGATTGAGCATAGTGGACTGCGCTAATTTGTTCAACCAAAGTTTGTTAGCTGTGATTGGTCCAGTGGGTAGCGTGACGTGAGAAGTTTTCCAGAACATTAACTGTTACAAAGAGGTTTAAAGTGTTAAAGTTTATTAGCTGTGTGAATTTATTATTTATTTATTAGTGTTATCTTAAACATTCCTGTATATTGTTAACTGAATCTGTCATGGTTACTAGTGTTACCTTACACATCCCTACATATTGTTAACTGAATCTGTCATGGTTACTAGTGTTACCTTAAACATTCCTATATATTGTTAACTGAATCTGTCATGGTTACTAGTGTTACCTTAAACATTCCTATATATTGTTAACTGAATCTGTCATGGTTATTAGTGTTACCTTAAACACTCCTATATATTGTTAACTGAATCTGTCATGGTTACTAGTGTTACCTTAAACACTCCTATATATTGTTAAATGAATCTGTCATGGTTACTAGTGTTACCTTAAACACTCCTATATATTGTTAACTGAATCTGTCATGGTTATTAGTGTTACCTTAAACACTCCTATATATTGTTAAATGAATCTGTCATGGTTACTAGTGTTACCTTAAACACTCCTATATATTGTTAAATGAATCTGTCATGGTTACTAGTGTTACCTTAAACATTCCTATATATTGTTAACTGAATCTGTCATGGTTACTAGTGTTACCTTAAACACTCCTATATATTGTTAACTGAATCTGTCATGGTTACTAGTGTTACCTTAAACATTCCTATATATTGTTAACTGAATCTGTCATGGTTACTAGTGTTACCTTAAACATTCCTATATATTGTTAACTGAATCTGTCATGGTTACTAGTGTTACCTTAAACACTCCTATATATTGTTAACTGAATCTGTCATGGTTACTAGTGTTACCTTAAACACTCCTATATATTGTTAAATGAATCTGTCATGGTTACTAGTGTTACCTTAAACATTCCTATATATTGTTAACTGAATCTGTCATGGTTACTAGTGTTACCATAAACATTCCTATATATTGTTAACTGAATCTGTCATGGTTACTAGTGTTACCTTAAACACTCCTTTATATTGTTAACTGAATCTGTCATGGTTACTAGTGTTACC
>NW_013678493.1:6793-8869 GCF_000517525.1 Limulus polyphemus | reverse complement strand
GAATCTGTTTTGGTTTGATTTTTAAACACTCCTACATATTGTTAACTGAATCTGTTTTGTTTGATTTTTAAACACTCCTACATATTGTTAACTGAATCTGTTTTGGTTTGATTTTTAAACACTCCGTTAATGGTAAAACTACACAATGTGATGTATCAACTGCAGAAATTCAGATGTATAAACTATCGAGCTTACCGCTGGGCCACCAGGAATAAACACCCTCCGCCAATTCTACGCTAGGTTGAGTTAAGTCTGGTCTAAATCGGTGAACTGTAATTACGCACGAGTTAATTAATCAATTAAATAAAGCGTTTTTTTTTTAGAAAATGGTTCTCATTATTATATTGTCTTGAACATTTAAAACAGTTCAAAGAGTCTGTTTCAATTACGTGTTAACTTGGTAAATTAAACAGGTAAACAAGACTTTTTTGATAATGTTGGGTGCTCCCCAGTGGCACAGCGGGATGTCTGCAGACTTACAACACTAGAAACCGGGTTTCGATACTCCAGATAGCCCATTGTGTAGTTTTGTGTTTAACTTCAAACGATATCGTGGCCCTCTGGTGGCAGCTAAGTGTAATTGTTTCAATACTTTGAAATTATGTACACAATTTAATTTTTTTTTTTATGCGCGCGAGCGTGTGTATTTGTTTCGGATATTTATGTAAAGCTATACAAGTTATACTGCGCCCACCGTTCCTAATTTTGAACTTCCAAATGATAGATGAGAGGTAAGACAGGATTTTTCAATAGTAGCCACTATTAGGATGTGACTGTCACTTTTTTTTTTGTTAGTGTACCCGGACTGTGAATCTGAGGTTTCGTGGTTTGCCTTCAGTTGAAGCAAAAACGCGTTAAAAGCGTGACGGTCAATTCTCACGATTATCTCAATCAAGCCCCCCCCCCCAGTGGCACAGCGGTATGTCTGTGCACTTACAACGCTAGAATCCGGGTTTCGATACCCGTGGTGGACAGAGCACAGATAGCCCATTGTGTAGCTTTGTGCTTAATTACAAAAACAAACAAACTCTCAATCAATAGTAACCTAGGAGTTGGCGGTGGGTGCTGTTGACAAGCTGCCATCCTATTAGTTCAAAATTAGGGATGGCTATGCGCAGATAAAATAGCCATTGAGTAAAATCACGCGCAAATTCTGAAACCAGCATACCAACAATTTTAACCCAACTGTAATATAATGGTTTATCACCATTTATAATTTTTTTCAAAAGTTTAAAATCCAGAGTTCGATCTCCCACTGTAGCCAGAGCCCATTATGTAGCTTTGCGTTAAAACATCAGCAACAAACTTTTAAATGCAATGACAATTTAGAGGCTGTGGATAATACTGATCACAAGAGACATCGTAATATTTATACCAATCACTATTGATAGGTATACGTATACTGAACAAATATCACAATAAAATGTTTTGAATTAACAAATATTTTCAAATCAAACCCACTATCCTCTTCGATTGTTTGAATTTATGCTACCACGGGTATCGAAACCCGGTTTCTAGCGTTTCAAGTCTGCAGACATACCGCTGTGCCACTAGGGGGCACTATCTTCTTCTTTCTCTTTCAATTTTCAGATTCTCGCAGAAGAGAAATTACAGTTAGGTATTCAATTTGTAAGATGTGAAAACTGTTTCTTGAAAGCGACTCCGGAAACTAAATAAAACTGTACACGCGTTTTAGACCGTCAGGTGTCACTACTCATAAAAAAACAAAAAAAACATGGAAAGCTCGGTATTAAGAATTCTCAGTTTGTACATTGGGACGTAAATCCCTCGTCATTAATCACTTTAGAAGCCAGTAATCCGCATTTGACACTTTCGGTGACCAGTATCTGGTCTGAATACCCATTATTATTTCAGTCCTAACATCAAAACAGTGAAATAAAACCGGTAAACCGTTCTATTTCCAAAATCAAATACAAATAGAATTTGTTTTCAACTTTACAATTGTATAAGTGAGCTCAAACAACGAAGGTTAAAATATTATTAGAAGTTGGATGTTGTCGGTTATACCTTATATTCGTTGTTTATATGATGTTAGATTGTTTGTTTGTTTGTTTG
>NW_013678493.1:3602-5787 GCF_000517525.1 Limulus polyphemus | reverse complement strand
TGCTGTTAGATACAGGACTAGACAAGCGGCGAATTCTAGGTTCCATCTGTGTAGGTGTTGATCACGTAATATATTATAACCCCCCCCTTTTTTTTTAGGGGGTTGCTATGACGACAAGATACTGATGATAGTATAGTTGCTTGTTTGATTGTGTAAGTACAATAGTCTGTCGCTAATGTCAGTTCAACAGTAAATCTGTCAAACGCATACATTTCGAGATTCTCACTGGTGCCTTGCCTATTCACGTATAGTTTAAGGATACTGGAAAACACAACACGAGAGCTGGTTATCTTTTTTGTCTCCATTCTACTGAGCTTTGATTGCACTTTGAGAGAACGGCATTCCAATTAACATGCTGCCTTTGGAGCCCCCTCTCCCCTCCCTCTCCCATGTCCGTCGTCGATCGTGCTCAGTCCGATGATTGTGTATTATTGTCGTACGTGTCAAATATTGTTGTTGTAAAACTTCTACAGAAATCGAGAGGTCTCTAACAGACTGCACACAGTGAGAAACGTAGTTAGAAGTGTCAACTTCAAGTTCTGGTATATTGTCTTGTTAATTGCGCTTGGAGATATACTTGGGTTTACCGCAATGTTTATTTTATTTTATTTTTTGTTGTTCTGAGTTAGAGGATTCTCTTTCGTAGCTACACCCTTCTTTTTGCGAATTTAGTCATTGTTCCGGATTGGTTTAGGGTATGGTTTCGGAGGCTACTGATGTTCTAAACATTGCTGCATGAGTTTCTGCGCTATATTTCTTTTTTGAGTTAAAGGATTCTCTTTCGTAGCTATACCCTCCTCTTTGCGAATTTAGTCATTCCTTGAAATTGGTTCAGGGTATGGTTTCGGAGGCTAGTCATGTTCTGAACATTGCTGTGCGAGCTTTATTGCGCTATTTTTATTTTTTGAGTTAGAAGATTCTCTTTCGTAGCTATACCCTCCTCTTTGCTGTGTGAGTTTTTGCACTTGCGTAAAAAATCATTCAAGGCTTCCGTCTTAGAAACATTATATTATTGTATTCTGTATCGCTCAAGAAATGCGTTATGCAAATACACTTCCTCAGAAAAGGCTGTGCCCACCCAACCTTTAGCCTAACCCTGGTGGTATGATACTGTCAACTGGTCGAGAATTCTTTATGGAATAAATATATATATATGGGTACCAAACATTTGAGAACACAACCAATTGTGCTAATACATTGAGATTATTAACACGGAATGTGATTAATTAACTCCCTGTAGAACTTCTAACCATCACAACTTTGAGGAAACAAGTGCCATACGTAACTTGCTTAAATCACTTCCTTGACCCAACCTTAACTCTTTCCTCTGTGGTGCCCCTTGATCAACTTTTTACCCTTTCATTACTGAGGGTGCTTACTGTACCTCAATCCTTACCCTACTAGGGTTTTTCTTAAACCTAAATCACTTCCTTTCTTATATTAATCTTTACCCTTCCAGGATCTCCTTAAACCTAAAAAAACACATTCCTTACCGAGGACGTCTATTGTATCGCAGTCCTCACCCTAATAGGGCTTCCTTAAACCCGACTTAATTATCCTCCTACTGGGGATTCTCCCCCCAATTTAACTTTAATCTCTTTCTTTGTTTGAGATTATTTCCTTCGTTTGTATTTAATCTTCACACAAAGCAAACCGAGGGCTGTCTGTCTTTAATTTTGAAGTGATAGAATATAGGTGAGACAACTAGTCAACTTTACACACCGCCAACACTTGGGCTACTCTTCATCATCGAACAGTGGGATTGACCGTCACATTATTCCGCCTGCATGATTGAAAGGGGGGGGGTGGACATTTTCGGCGACGGGTTTCGATCCCGCGACCCGCAGGTTGCGAGTCGAACGCTCTAATCACTGGGCCTGTTTGTAATGATTAAGGATTTGCTAAGGAAGCCAGTTCAAATGAAAGGACGAACTGGAGTACGTATTTCATGGTGCAGTTAATTATTTACTATAGGTTATTGTGATTAGATGCAGTTAATTCTTATCTTAACTGTAGGTTATTGTGATTGGGTACAATTAATTCTTATCTTTACTATAGGTTATTGTGATTGGATGCAGTTAATTCTTATCTTAACTATAGGTTATTGTGATTTTAGCATTGTAAATCCGAATAGTAAAGCACCAATATATCTTAATTAGAAATACAGTAGATAAATTATACTAGT
>NW_013678493.1:0-2876 GCF_000517525.1 Limulus polyphemus | reverse complement strand
GGAAGTTTTAACATAAACACATAATCTGAAAGCCAACATGGCTGCTCAGGATTGGGAAGTTTTAACATAAACACACAATCTGAAAGCCAACATGGCTGCTCAGGATTGGGAAGTTTTAACATAAACACACAATCTGAAAGCCAACATGGCTGCTCATGTTCAATCCTGACGCCAAGACTGAGATTAATCACACAGTGCCTCTCTTCCATCTTAACTCCACTTTGACTTCTGGTCAGTAGCACTGTTACTAGGCTGATAAGGGAGAAGAGGAAAATTAATTCTACATCATATGACGTAGAGATATCATACGAAACTACATCGCGTGAAAAGAAATGTTACTATGACAACCGTCTCTAACAATCTGTAAAGTGTCACTGGTTACTACTTTTTTAAATTATTTGTTTTAATTAAACTCACGAGGAGCACGACATCTACGTGATTAGAGAATTTAATTTTTCTCCAAATAACTCATGATTTCTCCTTTTAAAACGGCATGAACATCTAAGGTAATGTCGCCTTTTTTTTTCTTTTTTTTTTCCTGTTTTAGACTGCACTCTCTCCTGTCAGACAGAGAAATTCACCGGAACGCAGCAAGCAGTCCAAGCCACCTGTGCGATATTGTGTTTTCATGTAAATTTATGGCACGGATAGAAATGGTTCTTGTTCTGTATTCCCCTTCGCTGTTTTTACTCTCGACAACAAAGGTCATTCAGAATCATATTTCTGAGCTGAATTCGTGATTGGTTTACTGAATTTTGTGCAGTAAAAAGCCGTAATTTACTAGAAGAAGGAAACCACGCGAAGTGAATAGTTTATAACGATTTTTTTTTTTCAAAAACATTAAAAATTGGAATGGCCTAGAGGATCGTGCCAGACTAGCGATCCGATGGTTCATTGTTGTCGAGGGTGCGTTATAAAAATCAAATCTCGCTATTCGATTAGAGTAGCACAAGAGTTGGCGCTGGGTGCTATTAACTATCTGCCTTCCTTAAACTATCAGTTCCTTGTGTAACTTTGGGCGAATATCCGAAAAAAAAAAGGAAACTAAACAATTTATTACGCATTGAAACAATTACAGCAAGTTTCGGAACAATCCGAATATAACTTCACTTAACAGCCACCAGAGGGTTCTAATATCAGAACAGTCTTGTCTGTTTAATTCACCATTAAAGTTTAACATAATTGACAAAGATCAAACTCTCCGATCTGTCTCATTGAATTGTAGGTATTTATTGGTTTACAGTATAATATGAAACAATGTTGTTATGAATGTTGACCGGTTTTGTCTAGAGCGACAATATATGTAAAAATGTATACTTTTTTTATATAGCACGAGTATAGTTTATCATTGCACGTGCATTAGGTATACTATATTATTTTGAATGAACATATATGTTTGTCTTCTGTAGCTTAGCTAGATTGAGGCAAAGACTTCCATACAATTCTCCGTCCTACAGTTACTGTGATACGTACAGCTTCAAGACTTCTTCGGTTGTCGTTTTAATAGTTGTAATACCATTTTAAAATTATATTATAAATAATATTGTATTTTAAATGACAACTTCGGGATTTTAAGCTCCATAAGCCTTGGTCTAGACGTCAAAATTGTTACTCTATCGCTTTTAGAAGCCGAGATACTGTTGTTGTTGTTTTTTTTTCAGTTTTGGCAGCCATTTTGGACGCCATCTTGGATATTTCAAAACCTTCTGGTGGCGCCCTCAGAATTCGTAATCAATAACCTCTAATTAAGTAAAAACCATTTCACATACGCCACAACAAGGTTCACTTCAAAATAAGGGTTTGGCAATTATACTAATAAGCTTGAGGGATTATGACGCTAGAATTTGGGCTAGGAACTCTTTGGGCGTAATAATGTGACGGTCAATCCCACTATTCGTTGGTAAAAGAGTAGCCCAAGAGTTGGTGGTGGGTGGTGATGACTAGCTGCCCTTCCCACTAGTCTTACACTGCTAAATTAGGAACGGCTAACGCAGATAGCCCTCGTGTAGCTTTGAGCAAAATTCAAACAAACAAACAAACATCCCTATCTTGTTTCTGTACTTTTTGGCATTGCCATCTCTTCATCGTAATTAATTTTTTTTTATTACTTGTACTTTGTTATCCGCTCTTGGAGAAGCTGTAAAGCGAAATAGTGAACAATAAAAGATACATTCCAAGTCCAAAGTTTGTTATTTTATCGGAGTTTTCAGTTTGTTTTCTGTCTTGTGTCATATTGTGTGTCTATTTACAGAATGTCATGTCTATTGACAGGAGTCCCCGTGAAAAGTGTCTCAACTTTCCAGTTTCTATCCATGTGAGAAAGATAATAGACAGTAAAAGCCTCAATACTCAACGTGAAAGACACCATGACATTTGACATCAAAGGAGAAGAATATTATATCCGCTGTTCTGAGCTCGTGTTCACTCCTTCCTCAATCAAGTCACGCAGAGAAGAAATTCTCGCGCATCGCGAGCCTAACACGTGGGAACTTCCCAGACTCGTCGTTGATGCATGCTAAGCGCTTCAACACATAAAACGAAGGACAGAGAATCCTAATGTAATGGAAACGCCCCTGATTTTTGAAATTTCCATTTTAGTGATCTGTGTTGAAAGGATTTCGTTTCGTCATCTCTGCGACTAAGTTGATATTTATCTCAATGTGGCTGCGACGAATTTTTCAGGGTAAGTTTAACTTTTTAAAATATTCAGTTTTCTTCGCTAACGAAACTCTTTTTCTTCCCGATGGAATCCACTTGGTAAATATCTGTAGATCCATAAATCCACTACAGCTACTACGTTGTCTATTGACCAAGAAATCCACCTGGTCTCGTAAAATTTGTATAGACCCAAACATACATTTGTTCTGATAAAATTT
>NW_013678492.1:4407-10654 GCF_000517525.1 Limulus polyphemus | reverse complement strand
GAAACTTTATAAGTGTGGTGAAAGTTGATATGAACTAAAGAAATTAATAAATAAGCATAAAGGAAAGATATAGTGTGAGATAAACTAGCCTAGAGCACAGTGCATAAAATTTATCATTAAAGTAAAAGTAACGATCAAATTTTAAACTTAAGTAATAAAAACAAACCTCTTGAAATCAGCGGAGACTCTAAATAAAGAAATCAACAAATATATTTTTCAATTTTGTAGATTATACATTTCATTTTATACTTTCAGTACATAGACTAAGAACAATGTCAGGTTTTACTTTTGTTGCTAAGCAACATGACATAAAAGCCATTGTTATCAAAACGCACTGGCTTTTCTATGTATTAGAAGTTGTTATATAAGAAACCAATTCTTCTCTGTGTGGTTTTTTCGCTAACTTGCCTCATTAAAAATATGCGCACGTGCTCAAGTACGTGGATAAGATAAGTAATAATACTCAGGTGCTCACCCTCAGGATATCCACTCAGTATTGGTGCAAAATTTCAGGTTTCTAGATTCGTTCATCTTGGAGCTATGATGGTCACATACACACGCACACAGACAAGCCCTTTTATTATTATAGATATGCATATAGCAACCCTCTACATAGCAAAAACAAAAGTTATCTACAAAAGAAAGATATTAATAAAATTACTACCAATGTTATAATGATTACACCAACTCCTAATGCATTATAGGTCGTTGGCACACGTCTTCTAATTTAGAGTCACGGTTTAACACCCTCGTTGAGAAAGTTGTACCCACAGTATAGTGTATTTTAGAGTCACAATTTGACATTAAATCGTCTAATTTAGAGTCACGGTTTAACACCCTTGTTGAGAAAGTTGTATCCACAGTATAGTGTATTTTAGAGTCACAATTTGACATTAAATCGTCTAATTTAGAGTCACGGTTTAACACTATCGTTGAGAAAGTTGTATTCCCAGTTTCGTCAGTTTTAGAGTTAGATATGCGGGCATGTGATATGTTTTCTACCTGTTTTATTTATATAGGATTTTTAAACCTTTTCGTTTTACTTAATTTCTATATAGTTTTGGTATAAACACGCGGTACAGAAAGTCGTTGAGGTTGTCATTTATAAGTGTTTTATTTCTTTATATTAGACAGTGTCTATTTTGTCTGCAGGAATATTGCAATAACATATAGCATCCATGTTGAAAGACTCAACACCGGAAAAATTTTGCTGACAGAATTTACAATGTCTATATGATACAGCCAACCAATACTATGAGAGAGAACAAGAGTCATGAGGTGAGTGATGCTGTCAAGTGGAGAAGGAAAACGAGTTTACCTGTAGATTTGAAGTACACCTTTTTAGTTCAGTTTTGCCTAGAGGTATGCGAATAGACATACGTCATTATCAGCGTGTTTAATTCGACAGAGTTAATTTAATTCATAAAGTTACTAATATTCAGTTAATATTTTACCATCTAACGGCCCGGCATGGCCAGGTGGTTACGGCACTCGACTCGCAATCTGAGGGTCGCGGGTTCGAATCCCCGTCACACCAAACATGCTCGCCCTTTCAACCGTGGGGGCGTTATAATGTGACGGTCAATCCCACTAGTCGTTGGTAAAAGAGTAGCCCTAGAGTTGGCGGTGGGTAGTGATGACTAGCTGCCTTCCCTCTAGTCTTACACTGCTAAATTAGGAACGGCTAGCGTAGATAGCCCTCGTGTAGCTTTGCGCGAAATTAAAAAAAACATCTAACAATAAATGTAAAACAAGCCTTTTAACACTGAAAATACATACTATACAAAATCAACCCTTTAACACAGACACAAATACATCATTTATTTTCTTTGATTTTGCTCTCTTGTGTAATGATTGATATGTATTATTGTTAAGGGATTTTACAATTATGTGATACAAATGTATTGTATTTCTTTGTTAAACGGCTGTGTTGTGTTTTCAGAGGTGAAATATAGTTAATTAGTCTCTTACATGAATTTGGTCTAATCAATTGAAGATATAATAACCAATAAAAGCGATTGTTTGGTGTCAGCAAAGCAAGTACACATTGCATGTTTGTGTTGAGAATGATATAATTAAAGATTGTTCATTTCATGCTTCATTTTGTGTCCAATCTCTATATTCCATTTATTCTAATAACTCAGTTATTCAGAGATTTAGCATTACTTGGAAACTTGACCGAATTTCCCGTTGTGCTGTGTAACTATCCCACTGTTCTAAAGTGTTACTTGAATATGCCACAATAGCCTAGAAATTATAATAGAAATCTACAATAAATTTCTAACAAAATGTATGAATGAAGTTACCCATAATGCCTGTTTCCACCGCTGTTATTCTCACTCATACAAAATAGAGTAAAAATAAGTTTTAAATAGTAAATTAAAAACCAAACTAAATTTTTTAAAATAAAACTGATTAAATGTAAGTACGCGATTAAAGTTTAACAAAATGAACATTAACATTGTGTTTCCACAAGATGATCCTCTATAAAATACAATTAATCAAAATTTAAAACCTACAATTTTTAACTCTCTTTCCTGGAATGATAATAGATTAGTGTAACAAAGTTGCTTAAATAACATTGACCAGTTTGTATATTGCTTTTCTGAGATATTACAAACTTCAAACCTTGTAAAGTACCATACGTATGTGCAAAACATCAAAGATCAGTAAATAAATACAATTAAAAACAAACTTTTTTTGGTTTACATGATAAAAGTGATGTTATTTGTTACTGATATACAGTCTCAAATACATTGTACATATTTCGACGCTTCAACACGTCATCTTCAGGAAATCAATGGGTGATAAATAGTTTGATCAAATTTCCCATGTAACGCACCACTTTGACGGCCGACTAATAGTTTGTTTTTAAATTACGGAAGTCCCTTAACACTAACACAAATTTCAAATTCTCCAAGAGGGGCGCTACGATCTCAAAATTAACGACCTTTTATAAAACTAGATATCGGTTTATGAACACTTACATAGCATAAGCCCCCCTCCAGTGGCACAGCGGCATATCTGCGCACTTATAACGCTAAAAACCGGGTTTCGATACCCGTGGTGGGCAGAGCACAGATAGCCCATTGTGTAGCTTTGTGCTTAATTACAAACGACAACTACTATATAGCATAAAACCAAATTAAAATATCGGCAAAAAGTTGTTTTGACAAAATTCACTCTGATCAACTATACAAATGAAGATACACATATATTTATTTATTTATTCCTTATTGGATTTGTCACACAAAAGTTCACGAAATTGATAAAACGATTAATAATTTACATATTATACAAATAAAATCACCGTGATGTTAACAAACTGAATAAAATAGTTCGTTTAATGATCAGCTTTAGGTGAATGATACAAAAATTCTACCAAACACACTATTTAAAATATTCTGAATAAATGGAATAAATATGGAAATATTAAAATCAGTTTGAACAAACTTCCAAGAAGATGTACACGAAATTAGCGTATTTAGTTAATAAATGATATGAAACTATGCGCTTAGACTTAGGTAGGTGTTTTCTACAGTTACTAAAACATCGTCATCACAGGAAACTTCTCCTAATCTCTTCTTCCTGTTGCGTTCTAACTTGGGTGGAGAACGTTGTCTTGTTTCAGAAGCAGAACTATTACCACTGTCGCCGTTGTCGATCTTTGGGGAATAAGCGGGGGGAGAAGAGCATTCTGTTGGAGGGAAACCCTCAAAAGCCCTGTTATCGTAAAACACAGAGTTAGCCAACTTAAGATTTGATTGTTCTTTAAAAACAGCCTGACCTCGAAGAGAGCGGCGAACTTCTCCAAATAGGATTATGGGATGCCGTTTACCTAACATTTCTTCATTGTTTGAGTCATGAGAGATTTTTCTTCTAGCCACCAACGTCACAACAATAAAGATCAAAATAACTACAACAATAACAATAGCAATTATTGCAGACGACTCTAAAGCTTCTCTTTGGTCACAAAACCCTTTCAGTTTCTGTTCTATGTGGAATATTTTGAATTCGTCTTCAAAGTATTGAACGAGGTCAATACGAGGTTCTTTATTGTGCATCAAACTGTTCCGCAACTGGTTAATAGTATACCAATCACAGTAGCTGTGGTTGATGGAGAGGTCGGTCCAGGAAATTTTACAAGATGAGCCTAGCTCAAAGCTCGTCACCATTATAGTTATGCATTTTGTTTGGTTCAAATAACCAGCAAGTTTTCTCTTAAAATCCTCCAGTAAGATTCCACATGTAAATCTAGACACGTGCATCGAGAAGATAAACTCACAGGTAATCTGATCTAATTCAAAAGCAGAAATACAGGGCCACGAGGTGGCGCTGTCAAGTTTACTAGTTTCAGATATAGTTGAAGAATAGGTTGATAGCTTATTAACTGTATCTTCTGGATAAGCCGGAAGATACGTCGCAAAAACGTCTCTGTTTAAAGGTTTGCCATCTTGCGTTGAAAAGGGGACATTAGTTCGTAGTACTCTAGTGCTAATAACAGTGCTGATTTCAGGACTACTAACTTTTTCTTCTGCATCAGGTTGTTTAACGTCACTATTTAAGTGTCTAAAATTGGCTGAAGATGTCAATAATTTCGAAGCCGTATGTCCTACAGATGTAGAAGAATCATTTACAGGTTCATACCTGTAGTTTTCAGATGTCCTCTGGCTACCTGAGATGTTTATATTCTTTTTATTGTTTAGGGTATTAGTCCGGTTTTCACGTGATAACAGGATTATCTCATTCTCAGTAAAATTCGAAAAAACAGTGTTGATTTCTGTTATCGTTGTGCCTGAAGTTATGTTTTGTCCAATTCCTGTTAACATTAGAATAGCTTCAGCATCATCTACAATTTTACTTGTGTTCTCACGAAATAATGACATTTTTATGTTGTGTGTCGATTCTTTTGGGAACATTGGATTATTTCTTGAATCCGAAATGGATGCATTTCTTCCTGAACGATTCCCAGTTGTTGTGACTTTTCCTTTCGAAGTTTGTGGGAATATCATTTGACTTTCTGGAATTGAGCTAGTACTTTCTGGGATGAATTTGCTATTTATTGTAATCCCTTGAACAACTGTTGTGTTTTCTCGAATTATTTTTACGCTTTCTGAAACTGTCGTGTTATATTCCAAACCATTAAGAATTTCTGTATTGTTTTCTGAAGTAACTAAAATTAACGTGTCATTCTCTGAAACTTTTGAGTTATATTCCAAACTATATGGAATTTTGTACACTGTTTTCTGAAGAGTTGATGCTATTCTTTAATTCTTGTGGTTTCATTATACTGGTATTAACATAATTTTCATTTCGTAAATCAAAAGTTATTTCAGGAACTATTTCTTTTAAGTCTTTTGATTCCATATTTAAGTCTTCGATTGTTAAATTACGTTGAACATTCAACTCAGAGTGAGACTTGAGAATTTTTATCTTTTCCTCAGATTTATTTGGAAAACTATTGAAGTAATTCCAAACTGCTTGATATAATGTGGAATTTACGAATGTTGAAGGTGTGGGATAATCCAATCTACTTAAAAATGTAGTCGTCTGTGTACTTAAGGACGAAGAGATGGTCCACCAAAAACTGAAGACTGTTATAAAAATTGAGACATGGACCTGAGCCCTTCCTCTTTGACTGGTGATCTTCATAACCAATAACATATAGATAACAGGCAAAAAAAACCGCCAGTCAACATCTTTTCATCTTTCCTGTTCACTAATCAAGTGGTCATCGTCCAATATTCGGCCGTTTTAGTATTTCTTCTGGCTTCAAAAGCAAATAGAAAGAATTAATATTCACAATTTGATGAATAATGATAATAAAGATCATATATACACTTTAAACATTACATAACAAATTATATTTTATTACTTGTACAGAGGGTTGTTGTTCACTGGCTATGGTAACACTTTGTATATGCAATCACCTCAACTCTGGCTATTCCTATGACAATTCAGTTAAAATGTGATTATGTAACAGAGCTTTCCAACTTATATGTAAAAGCATGCATTAAGGTACCGTTACGACAGCGGAAGTCACGTGACCTGGTAACAAGTGATGAGATTCTAGAAGGATCGGGGAACCTCACGTTTGCTAGACGCCCTCTTTTTTAGTATATAAGCCGGCAGATAAATTGATAATGGGAGATAATCGAGTCAAGCGGTAAGTAAAGTGTGTAAATCGCTGTGAATTATAGCTAAGTTAAAGTGACTGTGGAAATTAAGTGTACTACAAAGTTTATAA
>NW_013678492.1:1817-3432 GCF_000517525.1 Limulus polyphemus | reverse complement strand
TAGAAAAAAGTTACCCAGAAGAAAGATTATTGATAAAATATCAGATCCGAAACTGACAAGAAGCTATAGAACGTCTCCCCGTTACGGTCCTTCTTCTTATGCTAACTCTAAACTGTGTGGAGTTCCTCCCACATTTTTCACAAGTACAACTAACGGAATCCTACAAAGTTTAGTGTTACTATTCTGTATTGGCTGAGACGCAGTATTCTGAAACACTTTAAAATTTCTTTTATATTTTTATCATTGCCGGTGGCTTTGTCGAAGCCTGTGGACTTGTAACACTAAAAACCGAGTTTCGATACCCATAGTGGGTACAACGTAGATAGCCTGTTTTGTAGCTTTGTGCTTAACTACACACTAATAACAAAAAAAACACTACGTAGCAAATTCGTGCGCATGTTACTACCTTCGGTAACAACGACACACTATCTTATACCTAAAAAATCAGAAACAACTTCTGCGAATTTAGTTACATTGGTCTGACATTTTGTAACAATAACATTAAAAATAGATTGTAAAGTATTAGTGGAATTGATCTTATTTAAATGAAATTCTTGTTTGGAATTATTCTGTAAGTTGAAGTTATTTCATTGAGAGTATCTATCTATATATATATATATATCGCCGAGATCCCGGTGGCTTTGTCGAAGCCTGTGGATTTGTAACACTAAAAACCGAGTTTCGATACCCGTAGTGGGTACAACGTAGATAAACTGTTTTGTAGCTTTGTGCTTAACTACACACAAACAAACAAAACGCTGAATTTAGTTTCGATCATTGAGAACTATCGTGGCCAAATTTTTGTTCCTGTGCAAGTGGAATGTTATATTTGTTTTAAGTATGCAATATTGTTGTTTTATATATTTAGATGAAGATCTTCAGGTTTGGCATCTTTTCTTTTACGTTTTTTTTTTTTTTATGGTCTTCCCACATGAAATATTAAGGTAATCACCGACTGACATTGAGTGGAAGTATGGACGGCCTTTTCGCAATTACAAGAGAAATACGTGATGGCTTATGGCCTATACCTTATTGGACTGTGTGTGACTTACAGTATTATATGGTCTCACAAGATTGATATGTGAGTTGTCTTTGTGATGGTTTATGGCCTATACCTTATTGGTCTGTGTGTGACTTACAGTATTATATGGTCTCACATGATTGATATGTGAGTTGTCCTTGTGTTGTGTGATCAACTAATGTTCCGACCACGATCTTGTCGCCACTAATGAAGAGGATTCTAGACATTTTATGAATCAACGTTTGTACATTGTGCTTCATTCTGCATTTTACTATTAACAATGGTATATAAGATGCCGAATGGTGCAATAGCTAGTTCTGATATACATCGAAAACAGTTGGTATCAATGTATACGAATGTCTCCGATCGGTGTTCGCTACCTTCATTGCAAATTTGTAAATAAATCTCCTTCATATTCTATATATCTGGATTTTTGCCTACGGAACTCAAAACGTGGGAAGGGTTTGTGACTACTGGTGGCAAGGTGGTGAACTGTAACATATTGTTACGTCTCCGTTTGTTAATTGATTTTCCGTAACTTCGTTCCGACGAAACTTAAGCGACACAAGTTCTTTACTTAATAAAACTGGTTTA
>NW_013678492.1:0-1411 GCF_000517525.1 Limulus polyphemus | reverse complement strand
GAACATTCGCCAAAGTACATGATAGTTCTAGAAACGTTTCGTCACAGTGTCATGTGACTCGCTGACGCAACAATATTATATTTCCCAGAGTTGTTGAATGCAGTGTAAACGTGTCTAAAGAATCCCCAGTTATAAACAACATATCTCAATGTACTTTAAGAGAATGGAATCCAAACTCAGGAATAGGAAAACTTCAAACGTTATCTAAAAGCCATCATCGCTGACAATCAATATGATGGTAAAGTTGTGAACCTACACGTAAAATGAACCAGAAAGGTGTGCTTCTCCATGAAGAAAGAGAAGCACATAGAAATTGCTAGAGAAATATGATGAAGCATCTGATGTGAAAGTCCTAATGAAGACAGCATCCATAATCTGGAAAAAGCTTGAAACAAGTGAAAAATGGACTTTTGAGGGATCCACGGATACGTAAACCAATTCTTTATCAATAAATATTGTTACGACAGCGGGGGTCACGTGACGCTAGTAACACGTCAAAATATCGAACGTTCACGTCCCTTCCTGGAGCCTCGAGAGGTTACTAGATATGCGGTATTCTTGTATATATAAGACCGGTAAGAAGTGACGGCAACAATATAATGTGACTGAACTGCAGACAGAGAGAGACTGACAATTGAGTCGAGCACGTGAGTCGTTCGTTGTGAATTATAGCGTTTGTTATAGCGTGACTGTGGAAATTAAGTGTATTGCAAAGTTGTATTCAGAAAGAATAAACCAGTTTTATTTAACAAAGGACTTGCATCGCTAAAGTTTCTTCGGAAAGAAATTATACGGAAAATTAACTAACGACCAGAGACGTAACAATATTTTAAATCAACAACCTGACATTTTACCATAACATTTTATAAAACTACATTTGAATCAGAAAATTATCTGATAATAGCTATATTTTACTATTTTTTTCCAAGAAAGCATGTTTAATGTTGCATTTGTATAAGGTTCTTAACGTTATTGTGCTGAAAGATGTATATTACGTACATTAAAACTTATTCGGTATTATATCTATACGTTTTGTACCATTTTTATATGAAATAATTTTTGTATTTATATACCAAGAATTCATTTTATATTTTTCCTTCAAAAAGTCGTGTAAAAATGCCAAACCCATTTTTATTCATTAGAATGCTATTCTGTACAATATCCAACCATTAGAGTAATTTCAACATTCCATGCACTGTAGAGCCTCCACTACATGGTCTTTTAATAACTACCTTATTGTTGCGTCAGCGAGTCACGTGACTACTATGACGCAACGTTTCTAGAACTATCATGTACTTTGTCGAATGTTCAAGTTCTTACTAGAAATAGGTTACGCTGGTATAAAAGAGGGGAATGTAATGTGTAGAGAGATAGTGAGTAATTGATCTGCGGTCGGAGTATTATTGACGTT
>NW_013678491.1:8424-11054 GCF_000517525.1 Limulus polyphemus | reverse complement strand
AGTAACTGACAGTGCAAAGCTTCAAGTAACTGAGAGTGCAAAGCTTCAAGTAACTGACAGTACAAAGCTTCAAGTAACTAACAGTGCAAAGCTTCAAGTAACTGACAGTGCAAAGCTTCAAGTAACTGACAGTACAAAGTTTCAAGTAACTGACAGTACAAAGTTTCAAGTAACTGACAGTGCAAAGTCTCAAGTAACTAACAGTACAAAGTCTCAAGTAACTGATAGTTCAAAGTTTCAAGTAACTAACAGTACAAAGTCTCAAGTAACTGATAGTTCAAAGTTTCAAGTAACTGACAGTGCAAAGTTTCAAGTAACTAAACTGTCAGTTACTCGAAGCTTTGCACTGTCAGTTACTCGAAGCTTTGTACTGTCAGTTACTCGAAGCTTTGTACTGTCAGTTACTTGAAGCTTTGTACTGGGTACTCGAGGCTTTGTACTGTCAGCTACTCGAGGCTTTGTACTGTTAGTTACTTGAAACTTTGTATTGTCAGTTACTCGAAGCTTTGTACTGTCAGTTGAAGCTTTATACTGTCAGTTACTTGAAGCTTTATTGACAGTACAAAGCCTCGAGTAACTGACAGTACAAAGCTTCAAGTATAGCAGCTACAACTAAGAACTGAATTTTATATTTCAAATGATGAACAAAAAATTATATTTCTATAAACATATATTTTTACATGCTAAGAATTAAAACTGGTTGTTATGAGCTATTAGATGCTCTTTGAGCAAGTAATCAGGTTTTAAAGATTTAGATTCTGAAAACTATATTTTACAAGCTTTAAAGATTCACTGAGAAAGTAATATCTAAAAAGCTGTAGTAATAATTTAGAATTTTTGTTAGAAAAAATTATGTTTATTGTAATCTCGGTCACATCCAGAAAATACAGGTTTTACTAAATGTTTTCTGGTTTGAGTGACATTTTACTGTTGTTTTCAGAAATTTGACTACAAAATTTAATGGGACTTTTTTCAAGCTATAAAAGTGCTTCTTAGTTTCTAAACATTTAAATTTAGATCACTTAAGAAAGGTATTTTCTTTGTAAAACAAACAACATTTAAAATTGCATATTATTATCAATACTACTTTTTCGTTATATACATAATTAAAAACGTTTTTGAATATTATAGAAGAAACATTTTCATATAGTGTTAGAAAACATTAAATATTGACAATACTATCGTTACTCTTAATTTTTATTTTAAGTCTCTAAATTGTCCTTTAAACACATTGAAAAGTTAAACTATAATACAGGTTGTGAGTTATTTTTGGATGAGGAATTAGAAAACTATTATTGTTTAAAATTAACCAAAGGTGATATTCCTTGACAGTTTGTTTATTAAACGTTAATAAATCGTGTTTGAATTTATGAGACAAAATGAAATTTAAGTTTTATTTTTTCAAAACTTACCTAAGGCAATAAGACACATATATATAATTTCTCTCCAACAGAGGGCGATATCTGTGCTCAACTCCTGTCAGAAGTTTAAATAAAAAACTTCATTTAAATAAGGATTAATTACTTGTAAAAAATTAATTGTTCTATGTTTTTAATTCAAGAATATCTTAATTGATTTTACGTAAACTTAGTGTTTGCTCATGAATGTAATTTTTTAATACAAATATAATATGAAAATTGAATACAGTGTAGGTTAAGCAGTCTATAAAACGATAAACTAAGAAATATTTTGGACAAAATACAATATTTCAATATGAAAGGTAGTTTATACATAGCTCTACTTCAGTAAACTCATCAGTCTGGAGCAGTGTGAAAGTTTAAATCAGTATATTATATTCAATCCACTGTCACATATATTCAAAATACAAAAACTGAGAAGTAAACTGATAGAAAGAAAGACAGAGAAGCAGACAAGATCCTTGGAAGTAGGTAGAAGTGAGAGAAGGAGGAAGATAGGTGGAAAATACACAAATTGAAAAGTAGATAGCAAGTAACCTATAGATACCTCAAAAAAAGATCGTGTTATGTTGAGTGTTTGTTGAATCATTGTTTCCTGTGGCTTACGTAAAACGCAATGTTTCAGCACTGAAGATCTAAAAATACACCATGAAAAATGTGGTTATTAAACATTCTACTTAAGTTGTAAAGAATGATTTAAAAACGAAGCTAGTCAAAACTAGCATCAATACCTTATTTATTGATTTCAGTAGTGACTATTGCTAGAAACTTAAGGAAAGATTTAAATAAAAAAATTCCGTTTTTAATAGCCAAACGATACAAACTTTTAGCCTTTCATTCCTATGTATTTTTATCTAGATGCGAATTTATATATATCTAGTTAATAAGTGACATAAAAGTAGACGTAACTACACAACAACATCAACAAATACTCCTTAATATACACGTAACGACCCAACAATATAAACAAATATTCATCAATATACACTTAACGACCCAACAATATAAACAAACATTCAACAGTATACACATAACGACCCAACAATATAAACAAATATTCATCAATATACACGTAACGACCCAACAATATAAACAAACATTCATCAATATACACATAACGACCCAACAATATAAACAAATATTCATCAATATACACGTAACGACCGAACAATATAAACAAACATTCATCAATATACACGTAACGACCCAACA
>NW_013678491.1:2319-7562 GCF_000517525.1 Limulus polyphemus | reverse complement strand
CAGTGGTACAACAATACCTATTACCTACCAGGGTTTTAATTCCCTCTGGGCATGCTGTTCTACCAGGGTTTTAATTCCCTCTGGGCATGCTGCTCTACCAGGGTTTTAATTCCCTCTGGGCATGCTGTTCTACAAGGGTTTTAATTCCCTCTGGGCATGCTGTTTTACCAGGGTTTTAATTCCCCCTGGGCATGCTGTTCTACAGGGGTTTTAATTCCTTCTGGGCATGTAGAGAAGGTTAATTTTTCATCATCACTATTACTTTCCTTATGCAACTATGTTATCCGTACTGGGCATAAACAGAAAGTTATTGTATATAAGTTATTAATATTAATGTATTATCGGAGTAATTCTTTATTCGTCGTTTCATCGTGGGAAATATCTTGTGTAAATTGGTGCATCAGTTCATCCGTAAGTTTCATTGAACGTGGTGTTTTGATCCTTCTGTTTATTCGTCTTTCAAATTTGGAAAAAAAGTACGGAACAAAATATGGGCTATAAAATATTTACAAAAAAAAGTAATACTACTTTATTAAAATGCCCAAATAAATCTAAAAAACATTTGAATTTACAATAAAAATTATCAAGTTGATTCATAATTTACTATGCTCTCAGTGATAAATCTGAGACCTTATGACGCTAAAAATCGGGTTTCTATACCAGTGATGGCCATGGCAATTCTGTGGATTTCTGCTTCAAAACAAACAAATAATTTCTTATACTATATGTACCAGAAAGAAGATTTAAAAAATTGAGGACCATTCTGTGCTCGGTATTATAAACTTCATCATCGTAACCATGGAAACTGCCGCCACAAGGGTAATACATTACGTTCATTTCTAAAAGAACTCCATGGGTCGTCTTGAACTTTGAATTTGATAAAGATAAACTTGAAGAATTAAAAGGGAAAACATGCAGCTGTTTAATAACAGTTTTATTACGTGAAACAGTTTAGAACATTTAACTTTTAAAGGCATGTAGGACAAGTGTATTAAATTTTTGTTTTTGCTACACCTATAATTCGTTACACCATTTTAATACTTCCGGGCCTAGGCCTAATTTAACATCAGTATAATAAAGTAACGTTAGTGTGTCAATGCCAATGAGGCGGCCTGGTCATTAGGGCGCTTGACTCGCAATATGCGGGTCACAGGTTCAAGTCCCCATCACACCGAAAATGTTCACTTCTTTCAGTCGCGGGGCGTTATAATGTAACGGTCAATCCCATTATTCGTTCGTAAAAGAGTACCCCTACAGTTGGCGGTGGGTGGTGTTGACTAGCTGCCTTCCCTCTAGTCTATCACTACTCAATTAGGGACGGTTAGTACAGATATAGATGTTAGTAGAATTGACAGAGACTTGAAAGTTGGACATCTTAGCTATATAAAACTACAGCGGAAGCACACAGCCTCATGTTGATGTATAATTTTATTTACCAAGTCAAGCGCTAATTTAGGCCTAGATATGAAATAAATTATAGTGTGTCTTTATATAGCCTCTATTTGCTATATCCGCGTGCAACCGCTTAGATCCAAATCTACATCGATTGACATTTAGACTAATTAGAACATTTCAGCGCCCTCTATCTCACTACGATCGATTTGCCAATGTAGAGATTGAAGATGGGCGGAATACAACAACTCTGGTTTGGCCTCAAGAATGATGAAAGATGAATTTGGTCGTTATAACGTTTGCATTTGTTATGAATACTAATATATTTGAAGAGAGGAAACAAATCATTTAGCAATAATTAGATATTTCTGCTATGGAGAGTATTTCTTATTTTGGCAAAAATATTTTGTGGTATCTAAAATATCCGGATAATACTTGTTGAATAATACTTATACATATCAAACAGTAACTGTTTAATACACAGGTATGTATTTATGGGAGATAGTTAAGGTGTTAGAAGTTGTTTTCGGACTTTCTCCATTTCTTTAAAATATAAATCTCTTACAGTTAGCTTCTAGTCATTCCATATTCAAATATCACAGCCAGAGTTAACGTTTCAATTAACTAAGTTTTACTTCAGTAATATTAACGTCTTGGTGAGGGCCAAGGTTTGGATAACACAAATTGTCACTGAAGTAAAAACAATAAACACTAAAAACTGAAATATGCTTTAAACATTTGAATGGGTGGAAGTCACAGTAAGTCAAACATTTCCCAAAAATAAAACACAATTAAACTCACCAGAAAGCCACAAAATGCAGCAAACAACAGAAGAAATATTACATCTCTACATTGTCGGTCCCTTATTGGTCCCTCAAAGTTTTCTAAATCTGGTGGTATCGTTCTTCCATTCACCTGCGAAATAAGATACCTTAAAATGTCCGGACATTAAAAATGACCAATCACTTCACAATTAATGGCTTCAAGCTACTAAGTCAGTCTCTAGGATTATTGATTAACTGCTAACGACAGAAATTTAATTTCCTACTTACAGGGAAAATAATAGTACTCTTCGTTCATGACGTCCTCTATGACGTCATATTCGATATTATTGGTTGCTTTATTTAAACTTTAACAAGATCGCTAATGTTACTTTCCGGAAATTTCATAATAACGATTACTGTAGGGAAAAGATAAGACCTTTTCTATTCTAATCATCTAATGCTGAATTAAGTGATGTCGGAAATTTTACCGTTTAAACACGCTATGTATTGTTTTTTTACGATCCTTTATCAAAAGTAACATTATGTGTATCACGTCATACTTAATAAAGGCTAACCAAACGAAACTATACAGTTTACATTAATAAATCATCAATATTCATCTCTCCGGCTGTTAATGCAGTAACTAAACATCACGTTACAATACACTTATTGTACTATGAAATAAGCCATACAAAAAAGGAGTCCAGAGAAACCTGTAGTGATTTCATGAATTTGATTTTTCGCTTGGAGTTATGTACGTTAATTAATATGACATGTGTCACGTAATGAAACAGCTGTTTCATTGTAGCAGAAGGTGTAATAGGTATTGTTGTACTACTGCCAGTTGTAGTAGAAGGTGTAATAGGTATTGTTGTACTACTGCCAGTTGTAGCAGAAGGTGTAATAGGTATTGTTGTACCACTGCCAGTTGTAGCAGAAGGTGTAATAGGTTTGTTGTACCACTGCCAGTTGTAGCAGAGGGTAGCAGCATGCCCAGAGGGAATTAAAACCCTGGTAGAACAGCAGTTTGCTTGATAACGAAAATATGAATTCTTGATTTACGCTCAGAATACACTCTTCTTTATACTGGCCGGAAACGACAGTGTTGTTTTATGTGATAGTAATGAACACTCTTAAATAAACACACGCATTAAGGATCTGTTATATTAAGTAGACAATAATGAACACATTTTTACGTAAATATACACATTAAATAGATGTTAATGAACACATTTTTACGTAAATATACACATTAAGTAGACAGTAATGAACACATTTTTACGTAAATATACACATTAAATAGATGTTAATGAACACATTTTCACGTAAATATACACATTAAGTAGATGTTAATGAACACATTTTCACGTAAATATACACATTAAGTAGACAGTAATGAACACATTTTCACGTAAATATACACATTAAGTAGATGTTAATGAACACATTTTCACGTAAATATACACATTAAGTAGACAGTAATGAACACATGTTTACGTAAATATACACATTAAGTAGATGTTAATGAACACATTTTACGTAAATATATACATTAAGTAGACAGTAATGAACACATTTTGACCTAAATATACACATTAAATAGATGTTAATGAACACATTTTCTCGTAAATATACGCATTAAGTAGATGGTAATGAACACATTTTCACGTAAATATACACATTAAGTAGATGGTAATGAACACATTTTCACGTAAATATACACATTAAGTAGACAGTAATTAACATGTTCACAAGTGGAGGGAAAGTGATACCTACAGAGATTGAAACCATTTAAAAATTATTTTAGGCTTATGTGTTGGCTATTGCGGGAAGCAAGGGTGAACCAGAACGACTGCTTTTCGGGTGTGATAGTTATGGCAATGTTTGTGGCAAGAAGAACCCAATGATTCCTGGTGTTCCTCAGTCTGGGAAGAATACAGTTTCTACACCGTGAGTAGATTAATTCTTTGTTTTCTAACTACTCAACTACTTAGGTTTATTATTATTATTTTAAATATATAATAAATAATTAAAAGCAACGTTTTGTATTTACACAATAAACACTTCACTGAATCCGTACGGCTTCCACTTTAAAATAGAAATATCACTATACACGTACATGTTTCGATGTGAACTACGTGATCCTCAGGAGTAACTTACAAGACAATTGTGTTGTATTTTAGTCCTGAGGATGACGTAGATCACTTAAATAAACATCACTTAAAACAAAACTTTTTAGATTATTTATTATAGTTTAAAATTGTATACACACATGCCGGTAGTGCATACGAGGATTAATAGTCCCTGATTATAAGTTATTGATAAGTTGTGAAGTTCGATGATACAGTCATAAGATATGCTTGTTTGTATTTTTATTGTTTTTATGGCTCAAAAAAGTATGATACAAACAAATAGTTAAATACGTAACAATAGCCTTTCTCTGTCTCAGATTCCTTTTGTACAGACCAGATCAGACTCCCCCGAGACTATGTGTTCAAAGCTGTCCGCAAGGAGAATATGTGTGAGTAAGGGGGTTTGAACTGTATCTATCCCTAGTGGCATAACAATTAAACTAGTTACAATTGTACTGTGTATCTTTATGTGTGCATTAGTGAATGACTATATGTGTAGTTATTGTATACTGTTGAATGTTTGTTTATATTGTTGGGTCATTACGTGTATACTGTTGAATGTGTGTTTATATTGTTGTGTAGTTATGTGTATACTGTTGAATGTGTGTTTATATTGTTGTGTAGTTACGTGTATATTGATGAATGTTTGTTTATATTGTTGGGTAGTTAAGTGTATATTGATGAATATTTGTTTATATTGTTGGGCAGTTACGTGTATACTGTTGAATGTTTGTTTATATTGTTCGGTCGTTATGTGTATGTTGATGAATTGTTGTTTATATTGTTGGGTAGTTACGTGTATATTGATGAATGTTTGTTTATATTGTTCGGTCGTTATGTGTATATTGATGAATATTTGTTTATTTTGTTGGGTCGTTACGTGTATATTGATGAATGTTTGTTTATATTGTTCGGTCGTTATGTGTATATTGATGAATATTTGTTTATTTTGTTG
>NW_013678491.1:0-1402 GCF_000517525.1 Limulus polyphemus | reverse complement strand
TACTGCCAGTTGTAGCAGAAGGTGTAATAGGTATTGTTGTACCACTGCCAGTGTCCGGTTTTGTATAGTAGGTGTCTGTGACTTGTTGATGATAAATTCGAAGAATAAACGGACAGCACGCAATCCACTTGTTTTAAAATAATATATTGAAAACAAGTCAAACGCATGTACTATAATTCGTTTCACTATAGGATATCACAGTTGTATCTAAAGCTTTAAGTAATTTTCTTTTCTTGTCAAAAAGTCCACACAGGCTGATTCGATTACTTTAGAATCCAACTGACAAGATAAATTATTTTCCTCTACTCTGTTTCTTACTGCACAATCTGTGATAGATTTACTTACATTACCCCGTGGGTTACCACAGTTGTATCCAGAACTTTAAATAATTGTCTGATTTTTTGTCAAAGTTCACACAGACGGGTTCAATTACTTTAGAACACCCTTTGACAAGATAAATTATTCTCCTTATCTCTTATTATTACAATACCACTGTGAAACTCACTTCATAATACCGCCGTTTACGGCTACACTAACAATCACGCAGTCTAACTTTCACTAACTTAATGTTTTCTGACTTAACTTGCGCTCACTTGGTCGCCTATATACATACATTGTCCAACTGAGGCCTAGAACTTTCTACAAACTACGAGACGCTATGACGTAACAATACTCACTTAAGGCAACGAGAAAAATACAGAAGGTTCGAGTAATGTGACGTCAATTTACAACAATTGAACTACACACACAATGTACCGAGTTATGTAACGAAATTTGTTATAATTATCGTTTTTATGAAACTAAATAATCATTAAATATTAGATCATTAAACGAACTAAACAATAACTTTTACACTAAACAGTCTTGTATGTCCAACAGCCAGTTGTAGCAGAAGGTGTAACAGGTGCTTGTACCAATGCTTAACAGTTTGAAAGAATATGATATCAGAGTTTCACCACATTAATAACCTTACCACATAACCTAAATAACCTTACCACATGTAATAGTGACATTAAGAAGTCAGATGAAAATCCCTTATATATCGCTGATTGGTGGTAGATTTTTAATGTTTCCTAGAAAAACTTATTGATTGGCAATTTTGAATACTACAGAACTTTGGTTGGTGCATGTTAATATTCCATAGAAATCTTTGATTGGTGGACAGTTTTTAATGTTCCCTGAAAATCTTTAATTGGTAGGATATTTGGTACTCATATTGGACATGTCAATATATGTCAGATATTTGGTATTCATATTGGACATGTCAGTAGATGTCAGATATTTGGTACTCATATTGGACATGTCAGTAGATGTCAGATATTTGGTACTCATATTGGACATGTCAGTAGATGTCAGATATTTGGTACTCATATTGGACATGTCAGTAGATGTCAGATATTTG
>NW_013678490.1:11025-12302 GCF_000517525.1 Limulus polyphemus | reverse complement strand
GTTAAATAATTAGTAATAATAGCTAGTATCAATAGCTACTATAACTAGTATTAATAGCTAGTGTTAATAGTTACTATATCTAGTATTAATAGCTAGTGTCAATAGTTACTATAACTAGCTTGAATAGTTACTATAATTAATATTAATAGCTAGTGTCAATAGTTACTATAACTTGTATTAATAGCTAGTATCAGTAGCTACTATAACTTGTATTAATAGCTAGTGTGAATAGTTAATATAACTAGTATTAACAGCAATATGTTAATAGTTACTATAACTAGTATTAATACATAGTGTTAACATTTATTATAACTAGTATTAATACATAGTGTTAATATTACTATAACTGGTATTAATACCTAGTGGTAGGTGGAACACGACTGGTTCTCAGGTTGGTTAATACTGATGTTGCTAAGTGGTACACGACTGGTTCTCAGGTTGTATAATACTGATATGGCTGACTGATACACGGTTCTCAGGTTGGTTAATACTGACGCTGCTAAGTGGTACACGACTGGTTCTCAGATTAGTTATTACTGATGTGGCTATGTGGCACACGACTGGTTCTCAAGTTGGTTAATACTGATGTGGTAGGTGGTACATTACTGGTTCTCAGATTGGTTATAGTGATGTGGCTATGTGGTACACGACTGGTTCTCAGGTTGGTTAATACTGACGTTGCTAAGTGATACACGACTGATTCTCAGATTGTTTAATACAGATGTTGCTAAGTGGTACACGACTGGTTCTCAGGTTGTTTAATACTGATATGGCCGACTGGTACTCGACTGGTTCTCTGGTTGTTTAATACTGAAATGGCTGACTGGTACACGACTGGTTCTCAGGTTGTTTAATACCAATGATGCTAAGTGATACACGACTGGTTCTCACGTTGTTTAATATTGATATAGCTGACTGGTACACGACTGGTTCTCTAGTTGTTCCATAGTGATATGGCTGACTGGTACACGACTGGTTCTCAGGTTATTTAATACCGATGATGCTAAGTGATACACGACTGGTTCTCAGGTTGTTTAATACTGATATGGCCGACTGGTACTCGACTGGTTCTCAGGTTGTTTAATACTGATGATGCTAAGTGGTACACGACTGGTTCTCAGGTTGTTTAATAATGATGATGCTAAGTGATACACGACTGATTCTCAGATTGTTTAATACAGATGTTGCTAAGTGGTACACGACTGGTTCTCTGGTTGTTTAATACTGATATAGCTGACTGGTACACGACTGGTTCTCTGGTTGTTTAATAATGATAA
>NW_013678490.1:8083-10331 GCF_000517525.1 Limulus polyphemus | reverse complement strand
CTGGTACACGACTGGTTCTCTGGTTGTTTAATACTGATATAGCTGACTGGTACACGACTGGTTCTCTGGTTGTTTAATAATGATAAAGCTGACTAGTATACGACTGGTTCTCAGTCTATTTAATACTGATGTTGCTAAGTGGTATATGACTGGTTCTCAGGTTGTTTAATAATGATGATGCTAAGTGATACACGACTGGTTCTCAGGTTGTTTAATACTGATATGGCTGAGTGGTACACGACTGGTTCTCAGGCTATTTAATACTGATGTTGCTAAGTGGTATATGACTTGTTCTAAGGTTGTTTAATACTGATGCTGCTAAGTGGTACACGACTGGTTCCCAACCTGAGAACCAGTCGTATACCACTTAGCATCATCATTATTAAACAACCTGAGAACCAGTCGTGTACCACTTAGCAATCATCATTATTAAACAACCAGATTTAATATTGATATTGCTAAGTAAATTCCTTGTATTTTGTACAATATCACGAACTAAATTTATTCATTTTATTACTCGTTTCTGATTATTCAACAAGCACACTATAGGCGAATATCATAAAGTATTTACATAAATGCTTGAAACTTGGTTGCATTTTTGAACTCAAGATTATTGACATTTTTTGAACTGTATGAAAGCAAAATACCAAAACAGATAAAGAAACTGTTGTGCGTTATATATGGATTAATAAACAGTAATTAACTAGTTAAGTGAAAGAATTACGCAGCTAACTAAATATATTATCAGAGGTTTGAAATTCACCATATAGGTAATAATAAACAGAGAAAATAAGTAGATAGATAATGTGACAAATTGAATGAAAAACAGATAAACAGAAATAAATAAGATATTAACATGAGATATAAAGAGACAGATAAAGATAAGTTAATATATACTACAGATATTAAATTAGAAAAAACAAGACAAGATTAAATAAAAAAGGGCAAATAGAAAAGGATAAAATGAAAAGAGGAATGACAGATAAAAATCCAGATGTATTGCAGCTAAAGTCAGTTTCTTCATGTTGTTTAGATGTCAAGTTTGTGAAACACGTCACAGAAATAAACAGCTAGATATAGATAACAACTTTGTCTGAAGATATACGACATTTTCTGTTATCGTCAAACACATTACACATACGTAACGTTACATACAGTTAGTGATTTATCGCCGTGTTATAGAGACACTTGCCTGAGGCACGTGCAGCGAAAGAAAAGTTTGGAAAAATCACCAACGATACCATTAGTGTTTATTGAGAAGGAGATCAAAGTTTTTTTCGAGAAGTTTTAAAAAACAAAATCAAACCGAAGGGACAATGTGTGTGTATGTGTACAGGATACAGACTGTTCAAGATTCTTTGTATTTAAACCCACTACGTCTAATATAAATCGTTCAGTTCTCCCTAAGGCACGACAATGTAAGACAGGTCGGAGACCATTATTTCCAGAGGTATCACCTCATTGATATGGAAACAAACGCTTTTAAGACTGGCAAGCTTTACTTTTGGCCGGTGTAACTGGCAGCTTTTTATTCTGGAAAATTTGAATAAAACACAGATTTATCCCCTATCTAACTATTATTATTATATATTTTGCTTCTGTTACTCAGCGTTTTCTATAACTCTTGCTTTACTTTCTTTCTTTTTTCTGTCAACTGAAGCTGGGGATCCATGGTTCGTGTACCGTGACTAAAAACAAACAAACAAATAAATAAAAAACACGCTATGCAACTTAGGGCCATGGGTGTGTTATACGGGTGACAGTCAAACTCCACTACTCGATTAGAATAGTCCAGGGTGTTGGCTGCTGTTGACTAACTGCTATTACTTAATGCTCAAACTAGATTCTTAACATTTGTTTCCCGGTTTATTTAGTTTCTGTGCCTGTTGAATGTATTAACTTAGCATTCAAACTAACTATTTAACATTTTGTTTCCCGGTTTATTTAGTTTCTTTGCCTGTTGAATGTATTAACATTCAAACTAACTATTTAACATTTTGTTTCCCGGTTTATTTAGTTTCTTTACCTGTTGAATGTATTAACTTAACATTCAAACTAACTATTTAACATTTTGTTTCCCGGTTTATTTAGTTTCTTTGCCTGTTGAATGTATTAACTTAACATTCAACCTAACTATTTAACATTTTGTTTCCCGGTTTATTTAGCTTCTTTACCTTTTGAATGTATTAACTTAACATTCAAACTAACTATTTAATATTTTGTTTCCCGGTTTATGTAGTTTCTTTAC
>NW_013678490.1:5090-7338 GCF_000517525.1 Limulus polyphemus | reverse complement strand
TACTAAACCTTACACATTACATAGGCTACACTAACGTGACGTTTAGGAGGTTCGTTTATACGTGATGTACGGGGAGGGGTTAATGAAAGTGTTTCAAAACGCAACATTAATTTCTTGACGACCTAATATTAACGTAACATTTGTTTCCCTGTGTATCTAGTTTCTTGACCTGTATATGGTTGTTCTATTTATCTGATTAACATACACCCACTATTCTTTCGTGTACTTTTTACTAAACGTCTTATCAAGTTCTATTCAGGATATTATTTATTTTATTATTATTTTCTATCTCTAGACATTTGTTTATTTTGCTGATATGGATAAGTTTAACAAGAACACTCAGTTGTATGTGATCACCCGTGAGTGAGGTCATGACTTTTCATGTAAGGTCAAATATGTTATCACGCGTGGTGAGGTCATGACTTGTTATACAAGGTCAAATATGTTATCAGGTGTGAGTAATGTGATGACACATCATATAAGGTTAAATACATTATCAGGGGTGAACAAAGTCATGACTTTTCATATAAGCTCACATGTGTTGCGATGTGTGAAAGAGGTCGTGACTTTCCATGTAAGGTCAAATATGCTATCACGTGTGATGTGATGACATATCATATAAGGTTAAATACATTATCAGGGGTGAACAAAGTCATGACTTTTCATATAAGCTCACATGTGTTGCGATGTGTGAAAGAGGTCGTGACTTTCCATGTAAGGTCAAATATGCTATCACGTGTGAGTGATGTGATGACATATCATATAAGGTTAAATATGTTATCACGCGCGAATATGTAACCCCAGGACGTTTCATGTACAGTTCAACATGCTAAGTTACTAGCAAGGGTCAAGGACCTGAAAATCGCTAGGGTCAGGGTAAAATATATATAATCAATGACGGTCTCTCGTTTTGAACGAAATCAATGTGTCAGCGTTCTAGATCAGGTCTCGACAAATATTTTCAAATTTCGGAGCCAAGTGTGCCTAACTTCACTACTGTTTGTACCTGGTAATGGGGGCTGTGCATATTTGTTTATTTTTGTAGCAATGAGTGCATGCTAACGATCACATCATATCAACAACTACTTGATAGTATTGCCTGAACTAACTGCCTTTTTTCCCGTCCGAGTCTTAACACGCGCATTGATTGGTTGAATTGAAAGAAAGAAGAAAAACAAAATGGCGCGAAATTAGAACATGAAGAAATACCGAATCATAGAAACAAATTTTTATTTAGGACTAAAAGAACATACAAATAGTTCCAGACTTCCAAGAGTACAGAATTGTTCTAGATTCGAGTTCTCTTTAGTACAGCCCTACACATGAATAAAACGGAAGAAAATACTAGGCGTCACGATGAAATTTTTAGTTGCCATGGTGACCTGGATTTGTCGAGGCTATTCTAAACTATATAGATAGATAAGGACCATGGCGACTGTCTATTTGAATTATCTTTTCAATGATGGCCGATTTTGCAATTCCAGTTTTCTTAACCCGGAATGCTAGCGAGAAAATGTACAGGTCAAGCCCACTTTTTGTCACTTCAAAACTTATTTTATCAAAATTAGTAGCACTCACCCTTTTGTCCGACTTGCGCACAGCTTCGTAGATCTTCCAAGCCAGTTCGGGTCCAGCACTGCCTACTTGTTGACCAAGGTCATAGTACTGAGTAATAGGATTGATGTCCGGGAGAGCAGGGCCTGAGGGCTTGATCTTGGAAAACATGGTTGCCCGGTGTCGGATTCGATCTGATCAAAATAGCATAAGAATAAGACTTCCAGGTAGTGCAGACCCACAATTAAAAACTGCCCAAAATGATAAGGAGTACCTTCTTTATACAGACTTATATTACTGTAATGAACAAATAAACATGAAACTTTCAGTTTTAATAATCTGACATATTTATATTTAGATACTACCATGGTAGTATGACACTAATCTGATCTATTTATATTCAGATACTGGTATGGCAGTATGAAAATAATCTGAGCTATTTATATTCAGATATTACCATGGTAGTATGACAATAATCTGATCTATTTATATTCAGATACTGGTATGGCAGTATGAAAATAATCTGAGCTATTTACATTCAGGTACTACTATGGTAGTATGACAATAATCTGATCTATTTATATTCAGATACTGGTATGGCAGTATGAAAATAATCTGAGCTATTTACATTCAGGTACTACCATGGTAGTATGACAATAATCTGATCTATTTATATTCAGATACTGGTATGGCA
>NW_013678490.1:2221-4462 GCF_000517525.1 Limulus polyphemus | reverse complement strand
TGAGCTATTTATATTCAGATACTTGTCATACTACCATGGTATAATCTGATCTATTTATATTCAGATGCTACTATGGCAGTATGACAATAATCTGAGCTATTTATATTCAGATAATAATATGGTTGTATGACAATAATATGAGCTATTTATGTTTAGATACTACTATGGTAGTATGACAATAATCTGAGCCATTTATGCTCAGATACTACTATGGCAGTATGACAATGATCTGATCTGTTTATATTCAGATACTACTATGGCAGTATGACAATAATCTGATCTGTTTATATTCAGATACTGCTATGGCAGTATGATAATAATCCAAGCTATTTATATTCAGATACTGCTATGGCAGTATGATAATAATCTAAGCTGTTTATATTCAGATACTGCTATGGCAGTATGATAATAATCTGAGCTATTTATATTCAGATACTACCATGGTAGTATGACAATAATCTGAGCTATTTATATTCAGATACTACCATGGTAGTATGACAATAATCTGAGCTATTTATATTCAGATACTACTATGGTAGTATGATAATAATCTGAGCTATTTTATATTCAGATACTGCTATGGCAGTATGACAATGATCTGATCTGTTTATATTCAGATACTGCTATGGCAGTATGATAATAATTCAAGCTATTTATATTGAGATACTGCTATGGCAGTATGATAACTTCTTCTTTCCATCAGTACTCGTGATACTAAACAACTTTTTTTGCACTTTCCAACAGAGAACTTTTAACATCTTTAATTCTTTGTAACAGAATTCAGACTTTCTTTATCTTTTCAAGAACCCCCCGTGAAGTATATAGTTAATATAGTCCATTTTTAATATTAAACACTGAAGGATTTCATGTTATGTTGAAAACCGAATATTTTGTTGTTTAGAAAGTAGAGAAAATTGGGCATTATAGATTTATGAAAAGTAGGAGCGACTAAATACTAGGATGTCAGATGACTAAAAACAGGCTAATTTTATGCATTAAAATTGAAGAGAATTAAAGAACACAAGTCGGTAAGTATAGGCAGACCTGTTATAGTTTAAGTAACAATTAATTCCACGATGTAACCCCTAAAATACGTTTCTTTGCTTGAATAAAACATGCTAATATCTTATGAATGACACAACCGTGTTATAATGTTACAAATGACAGGAACATGATGCTTTTATAAGTAATTGAACTATGTTGTTATAATAGGAAAGTCACAAACCTTACTGCGAACAACCACAACCACCTTATAATACTAATACAATGTACTGCAATTGTGGGAATAACACAGATCAGTATCTTATACTAACAACACTACAAACATTAGATAATACCTATTTTGTTAAAATATCATGAACAGTTATGTTACATTCTAAGTATAGCGTTCCAAATTGTGAATATACTAGTATTATTAGTTCATGAATTACACGAATCATATTATTATTAGTTCATGAATTACACGAATCATATTATTATTAGGTTATAAATTACACGAATCATAGCATTATTAGGTTATGAATAACACAAATCATAGTATTATTACTTTATGAATAACACGAATCATAGTATTATTAAGTTGTGAATAACATGAATCATAGTATTATTAGGTTGTGAATAACACGAATTATAGTATTATTAGGTTATGAATAACACCAAAAATGATTTTTCGCTAAAGTGGTGTCTTCATTATACATATAAAATAAAAAGACGTTACTCAGAATAATACACCAGTGTTAGACGTTTTACATTACAACAAAATAAACATTAATCTACATATCAGCGATATTCTTCAAAACAAGAAACAAAGAGAAGGCAACATGTATCAAACCCCAAACTTAAGAAGAGCTTCTGTGTTAGAGTAGGGAACAGGTATCAAACCCCAAACTTAAGAAGAGCTTCTGTGCTAGAGGAGGCAACAGGTATCAAACTCCAAACTTAAGAATAGCTTCTGTGTTAAAGAGGGCAGCAGGAATCAAACCCCCAAACTTAAGAAGAGCTTCTGTGTTAGAGTAGGGAACAGGTATCAAACCTCGAAATTAAGAAGAGCTTCCGTGTTTTCACCAATTTCGAGATATTTCACCGATAGAAACGTCAAGATTAATACTTTTAGCAAAATATATAGTCCAAGATTGTGTACGCTAATAACGAAAAAACAAACAAAAAATAGGGTAAGCTGTAACGGATCTGTATCTCACCATAACAACCAGTCGGACCTGAATCTCACCATAACAACCAGTC
>NW_013678490.1:0-1261 GCF_000517525.1 Limulus polyphemus | reverse complement strand
CTGTTAGAGTTAAATTACGTGTTGAACCCACTAGACACGTCTTTCTTTAATGTAAAAGATAAAAGAAAGGCTTATTTTTCATCTTCTTTACACAATTCCTACAGCATGTGCAGTTGGAATTGCTTCAAGTGAAACGCGTAAAACGTAAACTAAAGCTAAACAAGAAAAATAACGGATTAAATTTTTAATGTTTTCATATATTATTAATGATAGTTTGGGTCATTTTCACGGAAGTGAAAGGTTTTGGTCAGGTCAGGTTAGCTAAGATCAGGTCAGGTCAGGTTAGCTAAAGTCAGGTCGGGATCAGGTTATCTAAGGTCAGGTTAGCTAAGATCAGGTCAGGTTAGCTAAGTACCATCTATCTTTTAAACACAAAACAAATGATCAAGAACAAGAGCATTCTTATGTTCAAACCAAAAGTAAGAGCATGCAGGAACACAAGTTTACTCATTGTATTTGAAAGCTTATCGTGCTGCTTACAGCTGTTACTGTTTATCAAGTTGTTGCTCTACGAGTACAGACTACAACAGTATATAAAAATGTTGTTCTACGTAGTTCTACGACTACAGATTACAACAGTACATAAAAATGTTGCTGTATTTGTTTGCAAATGTTTGTTTGTTTACAAAAAGTTTCTCATAAAATACCATTTTTTAGCTGTCTTAAAGCTCCAACAGTCAGAATTAATAAAAACGAATATCAGAATCTCAAATTTCGAGGAAATGTTGAAACACAAGTTTATAGAGAACATAATAAAGTAAAACTGTAAAGTTACAGAAAGAATAATTTGAAATAAATGTATTAGAGGAGGTTTCAAAAATGTTTGTGAAGTCTAATAGTAATAATAATACTTATAATAACACACGTAATTTAACTCTAACAGGATTAAGGTAACACACGTAATTTAACTCTAACAGAATCAAGGTAATACACGTAATTTAACTCTAACAGGATTAAGGTAACATCTAACCCTCGGAAGTGTCTTCTAAGAATCTTTATCTTTTTCATGTTGCCCCTTAGAAACATCCAGATCCAACTGGTTGTTATGGTGAGATTCAGGTCCGACTGGTTGTTATGGTGAGATACAGATCCGACTGGTTGTTATGGTGAGATTCAGGTCCGACTGATTGTTGTGGTGAGATACAGATCCAACTGGTTGTTATGGTGAGATTCAGGTCCGACTGGTTGTTGTGGTGAGATTCAGGTCCGACTGGTTGTTGTGGTGAGATTCAGGTCCGACTGGTTGTTGTGGTGAGATTCA
>NW_013678489.1:6793-10171 GCF_000517525.1 Limulus polyphemus | reverse complement strand
CTTAAAACACAATGGAGTTATACATAGTTAACTGAGTCAAGTAGATATAAGTAAGCCCCACCTGACCCCAGTGGCTCAGCTGTAAGTCTCATGGCTTAAAACACTATGGAGTTATACATAGTTAACTGAGCAAGTAGATATAGGTAAGCCCCACCTCACCCCAGTGGCTCAGCTGTAAGTCTCACGGCATAAAACACTAAAATATGGGCTTCGATACCCATAGATAGCCCATTGTATTGCTTTGTGCTTAACATCAAACACGCAAGATGTTTTGTTTTTAAGCTAAGAAACTGAAAAATTACTCATTGTTTTTTTTTTGGTAACCTAATGTGTAATCAGTTTTTATGTGTCTTGCAGAGTTTCAGTATCTTACCCTAATGACTTCAGTCTAAGTTACCCACGTGTAGCATTCTTTTGTAGTGGTATCTGTATTAACGGCAACACTACTAAGGCTGTTTGCTGTGACCAAAAGTTTGAACTGTTGACCAGAAGGAAAGCAGCCAGTCAACAACACCATTACCCTCACTATCCATGCTGAAGGATTTACTATTACTCTTCCAATGCACCTGCAGCTTAAAGCGTAGTAAATATTTTATGATATCACACAGATTGGATCCTGACTTACCATCTATGAAATCCAAAGCTCTACCACAGAGCCAACTTGCAGTCAAAGGTCTTTGATGACAAATAACTTAAATTTTAAATAAATATTTATGTTCCTATGATTTAACTATAAACAATTCGGATAATTTCAATACCTTGCTTGAGAAATATTGTATTTTATCTATCATTACGCTGTTTCTTGCATCTTTTCATGATATATAACCATTATGTCAACTTTCATGTTTAGTTCTTATGATAGACTTTCAACAAGTATCCAGGGTTCGATTCCTCGTGGTTGAGAGAGTGCAGATAGCCTATTGTGTAGCATTGCATTAAGAAAACAACAACAATACTTGTTCTTATGCTCTGTTTATAATATTTACTTAACTTTCAATGAAACTTTGAAGAGACATCCAAAGTGCGTGGTAAGAATTTTTCGGATCATGTTTAGTTTTTAATGCAAAGCTTTACGTTGAGCTATCTGTGCTCTGCTCATCGTGGGCAGCAAACCCCGAATTTTAGCACTGTAAGTGCAAGTTAGGCAGGTAACTTTTTTTTTTACGATCAAGTAACCCCTGGAGGTAACAATCTCTCTAGTATTTCAGTGGGGAATGACCAGTCACGTGATTAGTGCTAGTTGCTCTGGGTAAGTCTAAAGTAGCTAACGTGAGAATTGTTCAGTCTAGATACAGTTTGGAACTTGAGATTACCGAGTTAGGATGAACTCTCCAGTAAAAGCACATGTCCTTTATGACCAGTTAAGTATATAAAATTTAAAAAAATATTGCGATTGTACGCTTGTCTTCAGTTATTATTTATCACTACTTCTGTAGTCAAAGCACATAAAATTACATCTTGTCGAATCTCCTGTTATTAGAAGACCTGTCGTGGATTACCTGAAAGTACCACAAAGGTATGCCTGGTTGACTTTTTTTGTATCTTCTTTCTTTACGTTTGATATTTCCAGTAAAATATTTTATTGAAATCGGTTCAGTTTATCATATGTAACAGGTTTTGCATCAGAAATCGCATTGTTTTTTTATCAGTACACTGTATATGCCTAACAGTGATGTAGCCAGGGAAGGTTCTCCAGTACCCTCTCGCGGTGAGATAAATAACTAATAATTGATCCATTCAATTATTAACTATTTTTATTGACATAGTTGTAAAATTTTGAGACAAGTAATGATCAGATACGAAAAAAAAGCGTAAGTATCTCTAAGTGATCTGAAATATAACAAAACTTTACATATTTAATTACTTTAAATCTGCCGTTTCATTTAACTTACCACTTAAATTCATTCAAGTAGTTCTGGTTATGGTTTATTTGTAATGGCGCCATCTATCGTAGAACAAAAATAATACACGTTTGTAAATTCATTTATAATTTTATCTTACGCGTATAAGAAAATACTATCCCAGTTTATCTTCTTCTTTTTAATGTAGTGAAAAATAGTTCGTTGATTCAAACCTGTTGAACTTAGCTATTCGTCGTATATTACCTGTTTAAAAATAAATTTATTGAAGTGTGTAAATCTAAGTTCAAAATATGTGAAACTCTTGGAAGGTTACTTTTTCTTTACATATTTCCTAGTCAAAGTGATGCTTACGTGTTTACTGCGGAAAATGTACTGTTAGAATACTTTGCGCTCCTTTTGACTCAGTGGTAAGTTTCATGGGGACCCGGCATGGCCAGGTGGCTAGGGCGCTCGACTTGCAATCTGTGGGTCACGGTAGAATCCCAGTCCCACCAAACATGCTCGCCCTTTCAGCCGTGGGGGCGTTATAATGTTACGGTCAATCCCACTATTTGTTGGTAAAAGAGTAGCCCAAGAGTTGGCGGTGGGTGGTGATGACTATCTGCCTTCCTTCTAGTCTTTATCTGCTAAATTAGGGACGGCTAGCGCAGATAGCCATCGTGTAGCTTTGGGTGAAATCCGTAACAAACAAGTTTCAGGGCTTATAATAATACCAAAATTCAGTGTTAAGTCCCTGTGTTGGGTACAGCGCAGGTAATTTAATGCAAAACTTTGTGATCATTTTGGTATTTGTTTCTTGATTTTTAATAATAAAGAAAATTAAAATTATTTTATGTTTTTTTAATGACTGTTTATCTCAAAGTGGAAAGGAATTTGTTTCTACTTGGATTTTGAATCTTCTATATTCTTTTTCACCCAACTCGTGCATGAAGGAAGAAACATAGAACATCGTTTTTTTTAGAATATGTTCGAAACATGTCTACGAACTTCTAAATTTACTCCTGTGAGGGTGGGGGACTGTTGTTGTTGTTTATTATTAAGCACAAAGCTACACAAAGGGCTATCTGTGCTCTTCCCACCACGGGTATCGAAACCTGGTTTTTAGCAGTGTAAGTCCACAGACATGCGGTGTGCCACTGGGGGGGGGGGCTGTTTATTATATACTATGACAACCTATACTTTATTAAACACAAGCTGAGGTACCCGTCCTTTGTCTGGGTTATGAATTTAAAAGAAAAACGTGTGGGTGGATGCTATGGTAAATAAAAATCCTAACTTTCACACGAGTTATTTATAACTTATTATTATAGTATTCATTATAACCTCACCAAATGTTTTGTATAAGCTTTGATAACTCTCAATGTATATACTTAGAACATGTTGGTGTACTTTGGTGACAGATTTTCTTGTAGGCAAAAACTCACACGTCAGGACCTAGTACAAAACACCAAAGTAAACCGCCGATTTAACGACTTCACAACTCTTCAAATACAAGAAGCAATAAAAATCCTACAGC
>NW_013678489.1:0-5900 GCF_000517525.1 Limulus polyphemus | reverse complement strand
GCTACAGTTAACAGGCTACTGTTAGCAGGCTACAGTTAACAGGCTACTGTTAGCAGGCTACTGTTAACAGGCTACAGTTAACAGGCTACTGTTAACAGGCTACAGTTAACAGGCTACTGTTAGCAGGCTACTGTTAACAGGCTACAGTTAACAGGCTACTGTCAGCAGGCTACAGTTAACAGGCTACTGTCAGCAGGCTACAGTTAACAGGCTACTGTTAACTACACATTTCCTTTTTAACTCGATTATATTTTTTATTTTAAGCTTCTGGGCTGAATAACTGCAAGGTAGTAACGGGGAGTTTGATATATGTCAGCGGTCACGTGTGTATATACACCCTAGTCACGTGTGTATATTACATATATAATACACCCTAGTCACGTGTGTATATTATATATATATAATACACCCTATACAATTGTTGAAATACTTACCCTTGCCAAAGGCTAGAAATATAAACAAACTGGTCATATAAATTGTTCAAAGATATTTTCCCGATCCAACTGGTTTGGTACTGATAGTAAAATATTCGCTGTAGTAGAGGACAACAAACGCTCTGGAAGTGACGCGTTAACTTTGGTCTTAGGCAAAATTCGCGTTGGAGTCGTTAAACTTATTTACGTGAGGTTGTCTGAGAAAAATAAGATCTTCCTGCTAATTAAATGCATAAATCAGCCTTACAAGAAGAGGTTCTTCTAGTGTAGAGTGTAAAAAAAACAGTCAGTAGAGATTCTGCTAGTGTAGAGTGTAAAAAAAACAGTCAGAAGAGATTCTTCTAGTGTAGAGTGTAAAAAAAAACAGTCAGTAGAGATTCTGCTAGTGTAGAGTGTAAAAAAAACAGTCAGAAGAGAATCTTCTAGTGTAGAGTGTAAAAAGACAGTCAGAAGAGATTCTGCTAGTGTAGAGTGTAAAAAAACAGTCAGAAGAGATTCTTCTAGTGTAGAGTGTAAAAAGACAGTCAGAAGAGATTCTGCTAGTGTAGAGTGTAAAAAAACAGTCAGAAGAGATTCTTCTAGTGTAGAGTGTAAAAAGACAGTCAGAAGAGATTCTGCTAGTGTAGAGTGTAAAAAAACAGTCAGAAGAGATTCTTCTAGTGTAGAGTGTAAAAAAAACAGTCAGAAGAGGTTCTGCTAGTGTAGAGTGTAAAAAGACAGTCAGAAGAGGTTCTGCTAGTTTAGAGTGTAAAAAGACAGTCAGAAGAGATTCTTCTAGTGTAGAGTGTAAAAAGACAGTCAGTAGAGATTCTTTTAGTGTAGAGTGTAAAAAAAACAGTCAGAAGAGATTCTTTTAGTGTAGAGTGTAAAAAAAAACAGTCAGAAGAGATTCTTCTAGTGTAGAGTGTAAAAAAACAGTCAGAAGAGATTCTTCTAGTGTAAAAAGACAGTCAGAAAAAGACTCTTCCAGTGTAGATTTTAAATAAAAATAGTCAGAAGAGATTCTTCTAGTGTAGTTAGTGTAAACAAACAGTCAAAAAAGATTCTTCAAGCTTGTTGTGTTAAACATTATCAAAAAAAAAGAAAAAGAAAATATTATTTTAATAATTAAATTAGTCCCAAAAGAAGTGGTTATCGTAACTATTTTCCCAGTTTGCCCCTGAAAAAGAAAGGTCCACTTTTCGAAAGCGCTCGAGTTATGAATTTTTTTTTTATCATTTTGTATCAAGACTTATTGAACCTGCGTGTTTTTCTGACATTATGTATTTGTAAATCAGTTTTGGAAAGAAAAAAAAAGATTGTATGTTTTAGCTAGCTATAGGAAGAATTTTTTTTGTGTGTGTTGACATCACGAATAGTGCACGAAAAGGGTTCACAAGTTTCACTGGCTTCAGAAAAGAATAGACGAATTACTTCCTGCCGAGACGCTATTTCATGGTGGGTGAATTGGGCATTGTGGGAAGTCGGTTGTTGTAAGCTAACTCCCTGTAAACAACATACGTTATGGAGATCTCTACCTTGGGCTCTGAAATACTGGCTATTGTGTATATATAAACGTTATTGAAAGAGACAAGTCCCTTAGTCCACACTCGTGGCACGTGTGCTGCCCCTTCCTTAGCACGTGTGGGGACTGCCCCATTAGACCCAACACGACGAAGGAGCAGGACTAAGTATTTAGTAGAAGCAGAAACACGTGCAATCCGAGCTTTAATCCGAATAGATAAGAAAGAAAATTCGAGGATCGTGACGACGTGACACGTGATAGATAAATCTTTTATCTTTCAATTATAAAGTATGAGACAGAAATTCGAAGGGTTTGAGTCATTTGTGGAGTTTATGAATGATTAGATCTTGTCGAAATAACCCCGAAGGTGTGTTTATTTGTATGCCTGCACGTGATGGGAACGTTTCTAAACTGGCCCAGGGGTAATTAACTAACCCTAATGAAGCATAGCGGTTTGGAGGATCAGCCCCATTGGTCGGAACAACTAAAGAAAGCCATGTTCCATAGGCCACATGTTAAAAGTATGCAATAAATGATTTATGTCAACGAATATAACCTGTTAAAGCAAGCCACCATTTCGAACGAATACTAAGAACGAATGGACTATTATAATACACACACACAAAAGAGTAAAAAACTAATCTGGTCAGTTGCCTATAAAACAGTAAATTAGGCCTATTGATGTACTAAAAACGACCGTAATCTTTATATCAGTATGATTGATTATTAGGCTTAGTTTAACCTCGGGATTATATTACATATATGACAGTTTGAACACTGAAAAGATAACTGGTATTTTCATGTTATTTAGCTAGATATTAGGCTTAAAAATGAACACACTCGGGTAAGTAACAATCATGAAATATAATTATTGTTTAAGTAATTCCATGGTAAACAGATGAGGTCATAGGGATCAGCTGACCAGAGGCACGAGCGGATGGGAAGGATACATTTTTCTTTATTTAAAATTAAGATTATCAGCATAAAATAATTACGCGTTTCCCGCTATTATTGATTGAATAAAGGAAGTGTTAACAGTCCTGTTCTAAGGGGTCATTTACCATTCTACACAGGGACTGTATTTCTGTCAGTGAGCCTGGAGGTAAGATGTTTTATTTTTAGTGCAAAGCTCTACAACGGGCTATTTTCCTCTGTCCACCGCAGAAAATCGAACGCCGGATTTGAGTGTTACGAGTCCATAAACGTACCACTGTCCCATGTGGCCCCTGTCGGAAGAGGAAGTAGGAAGATACATTTAAAACTGGTAAATGGGAAGTAAAATCGTGAGTGACCATGGTAAATAAAGAGTAAGACTGATTTTACGCCTTGATCAGTTGATTAGCGACGAACACCAGGGGTCGCCACAGGGGTGTTTATCTGGTTACTAGATCATATCTAGATCTAATGTAGGAAGTTAAGTAATGTGATTATCTTATATATCAATTAACCCGGAAGTAGCTATTAATGTGTTACATCTTGTAACAAATAAATAAGCCAGGATTACTACTGAAACGTTTACCAGATTACGAAACCCGGAAGTAGCTATTAACGTGTTACATCTTGTAACAAATAAATAAGCCAGGATTACTACTGAAACGTTTACCAGATTACCAAACCCGGAAGTAGCTATTAACGTGTTACATCTTGTAACAAATAAATAAGCCAGGATTAGTAATGAAACGTTTACCCGACTACTAAAATAAACTATTAGGGTTTTTAAAAAACATAGCAAGTCAAACCGGAAGTAACCACTCATAGCTAGAACTCAGGCCGGAAGTAACCACTAATAACTAGAATTCAGTTCGTAATGACTATTATGGTGTTTATTCATTTACGAAAATAGAGGTTTTATCCGGAACTAGGTGGTAACCGAGATGTTATGTGTAAAAACTACATGATTCTGTTTGTATATGACAGCAAAATGTATCAAATAGCCCGGATGTATGATTAACTTTATCCGGAACTAGGTGGTAACTGAGATGTTATGTGTAAAAAAAACTACATGATTCTGTCAGTATCTGATAGCCCGGATGTACTTTATGGTTTTAACATGTAACAAAAGTAGTAATATTAACACTAGAACTAGAAATCACGTGCACGGACTGGTTGGCTATGGAAAGTGTTATATGTTAGCTGGGTTTTATTTTTATTTTGTTTTGTTGTTGTTGTTGTTTTGTGAAAGATACATCATTCCGTTCGGCCCATCTTGTGTCCGGCAAGGATCCACAATCACATTCCAGATCTTCTAGTTATAGATACGTCAATTTTCTGTTAGAAAATGCTACCGTATTACTGGCAGTTCAGGTGAGTAGCACGAAAATGTTAACGTATTACTAAGAGTTCTGGGTAGAAGCACGAAAATGTTACCGTATTACTAACAGTTCTGGTTAGTAGCACGAAAAATTTTACCGTATTACTGGCAGTTCTGGTTAGTAGCACGAAAATGTTACCGTATTACTAACAGTTCTGGAGTGTAGCACGAAAATGTTACCGTATTACTGGCAGTTCTGGGGGGTATATGGGGAGTGGATCATATTGCGAGGCTACTCCGTAATCTATAAAATCCAATATGATCCCACGATTGTATAACTATTACGGTAAATCGTGATTAATATACTATTTTCCTTCTAGATGGCAGCACAGTTCCTCGGAAAGCTAATTCCGAGTATTCGATTTTTATTTTTTTTTCTTATGATACCTATTTTACTTCTGTGACAATAACCTAGATAGATTAGAAAATATATTCCAACTGCGTTTCGAAAAGCTAGTTTAACAGCTTTATATTTTTTTGTGGGTGATGTTTATAATGTCAATTACTTTGCTTACTCAGAAATATTTATGTGTGTGTGTTCTCTTACAGCAAAGCCACATTGGGCTATCTGCTGTGTCTACCGAGGGGAATTGAACCGCTGATTCGAGCGTTGTAAATCCGAAGACTTACCGCTGTCCCACCAGGGGGCAAATATCTATGTATAACAGTGTGTATACACTCGTTAATTCTCACAAATATTAGCAATAGGAATCAGAATTTTTAATCTGAACGACACCTTATGAGCACGTGGGTTAAAAAGTTCAGGTGTGAATCATCTGTAGTAGTCCTTCTTGTTGAACTACGAACCAGAGGGGGTGGAAGCTAGACAGCAACACTTGCCGCCACAAGGGGCCTAGTCTGGTTCTTTTGGATTTGGCTGTCACACAACTGAAAGTGCAGTGAAGGTTCAGTGGCATCATATCTCGAACCCCGGACCTTTTTAACATTGTTAAGCCTCACTATTTTCATTGGATTCAACGACTGTTAACTTATCTGAAATAATGTTTATCTTTGCTACAAACATTATAAAGTACAGAGAATACAAACGCGTCAGATATTACGTTAATGTCCAATTTATTTCGCTTATTTTTTTATAAGCAGGGGCGGCTGAAGGGGAGTCGAACTCTCGAGGGGGGGAGCTACACCAAAACGGGCCTTAACCTTCCCCGTAGCGAACAACGTTTACTTTTAAAACTGGTTTACCTCCTAAATACTATAATATTTATGTCCTCTCAACATTTTATCGAGCCCATTTAAGCCCCCTCACAGGGAAATTGGCTGGCGCCGCCCCTGTTTATCGGCATAAATATATTATAGTTTTCCAAGCTCTCGTATTTCTCTCTCTCTCTCTCTAGAAATATGTCTCTTAAAGGTCTGAGAGAAATATGTAACAAAGAAAGAGAATATTAAATGGAAAAACGTTAATTCAAACACTCGCACTAAATTTCCTGCCCCGACACAATTACCAACTAACCAGTTTTCTCTCGCATCATAGGGTGAATATCAATGTTTATAACCAATGTCATTACTACTTTAACCAGTTCTGAATGTCAATATCATTGTTTATAACCAATGTCATTACTACTCTAACCAGTTCTGAATGTCAATATCATTGTTTATAACCAATGTCATTATTACTTTAACCAGTTAT
>NW_013678488.1:9912-10840 GCF_000517525.1 Limulus polyphemus | reverse complement strand
GTACAAGGTTAATCTACGTAATAAAACTCTTTATATAATTTACGTACTCTGGCATTAGTGGTACAAGGTTAATCTACATAATAAAACTCTTTATATAATTTACGTACTCTGGCATTAGTGGTACAAGGTTAATCTACATAATAAAACTCTTTATATAATTTACGTACTCTGGCATTAGTGGTACAAGGTTATTGTACATAATAAAACTCTTTATATAATTTACGTACTCTGGCATTAGTGGTACAAGGTTAATCTACATAATAAAACGATAATAAGAGAAAAATGAATTGATACAAAACTGTTAGAAGCAGAGTAAGTTTCAGTTAAAGATACCATTCCTTACGAATACATATACACTGAGTATAAAATGTATGGCTGGATTGTCGTTTACTTCCCACTAGAGGACAGGCTGATGTATTCCTTCTAACAGATGAAAGGCTAATGAATTCTTAATTTCCTACTAGACAACAGACTGAATACCTTCCTACTAGTCGACAGGTAAATATTACATTATACTTTTTTTTCCCTACAAGTCCACAAACTGATGTTGGATTATGAATCAGTTTTTAGTAAATGATAGATCAATACTGAATAATAAATTCCTTTCTACAAGACGACAGACTGATGTTTTACTTCAAATCTTACTTTAGTATATGGATTATTTTATATTACAAGATCCCGAGAGAGAACTGTGTCAACTAGAACTTTGTTTGATTTTTAAACAAAGAAAGCTTATGGTAGATCTGAGTTTTATATAAGTATGGCTTTCACTCATCAGGAGACAAAAGTGTTAGTGCGTACAGCTCTTTTGTTGTGTTTTCTTTACCATGTATTTGGTTTTATTGAAAGCAATGAAAACATAAAATCATAAATAATATTCAACGTTAAACTGGTACACAATTAAAAAACATTTTATTTAGGCCTATCT
>NW_013678488.1:4010-9245 GCF_000517525.1 Limulus polyphemus | reverse complement strand
AAAATACTATAACAATGAAAACGTATTCTCTTCTTAGTCATGAAACGTTCTTTGAGTTTCTTGAAGCTAGTTAAATAAATTAGACTTTTTGTTTCTTTACTAAGCTGTGTTCAAAACGTGTATTAATGTCTGCGAATGATGTAGTTAATAATTTATGAATTTGAAGTAAATTTTAATACAAACGCATTATATCTCATTGAATGGTGGAATTTAGTCTCTTAATTAATTTATCACTGTCTGGTTTACAATACTTTAACTACATAGAACAAAATACAGTCTTTCTTGGCTACACAGTACAGTGAATGCTCACACACACACACAAAGCTTTGGTTCTTCCTGGCTACACAGTAACGTGACTGTGTATAAAAAATAGGCGTAGGTCCTAGCTACACACTGCGGTGACTGCGTATGACAGTAGTTAGCGTACCGAAGTGTGAGTCCGGGGCCCATGGCACTTGTTCCGTTGCCACAAAGTCGAGCTCCGCGTTTTGGGGCCGTTGATGCGTTATAAAAGTGAAAATCAGATCCCACTATTCGATAAGAGTAACGCAAGTGTTGGCGGCGGATAGTATTGGCAAGATCCATTTCCTATCAGTCCTATTACAGATAGGCTCTGTGTAAGTTTGCGCGAATATTCGAAGCAAATAAATTTCAAGTGTAGTGGGAAGGTATTGTAGCACAGGAAATATCTTTAAAAAGATTTCAAAAAAGATAATAGCGTGTTTCTTTATGTGTACACAAAAGCCACTAAATAAACCATTGTAGTTATCCGTTTAGTGTTAGTTAGTTGAGAATTTATGACTTAGTGCAGCGAAATGGTTTAATGTAAGTAGTGTTAAGTGAGTTCAGTATTATATTCTTCATAAAGAAACTGAAACCATGGGTCTGTGCCTGTTGTGATATGCAAAGGCATGCGATCAGTTTTTTTTTTCCAGTTTCTTCACTATATTAGCTAAGTACATGACAAGCATTAAGGCCCAACTCGTAGCTTTACTAGGTGTGCCCCCTTCTGATTGTTTTACTTCATCGAATTTCTGTATTTGATAATAGTGAAACTGGAGAAAATAAAACTTAAGTGTAAATTGAACCATTCATTGAACTTTGAAATCTAGAAACTGAAACTGTTACGCACGCCCACGCATGAAAACGTACAGCGAATACGATATTTTGATAATTTTAGACACAGTATATAAAATAAGTCCTACATCTGGTCAGGTAAATTGCTTTCGTTATTTCCGTCCAGCGTTAGCGACAATATGCACCTTCATTATTTCTCATAGAAAATATATCAAAAAGTTAAGCTATGTTCTATCTAACACTAGCAGGTAATTTTTCTAAAAATAGGGATGAATAAATATAGAATGTGCAGTCAAGCCAATCCTTGAAATCAGAGTGTATATGCAATATTATTGTCTAGTGGGCAGTTTACAATCGTCTTATAAAATTGCATTGCGTTTGTTTTTAAGCAAAGGAAACTGACTGCAAAGCATTGTAAGCAAAAATGTTTGGGTTTCGATGCAATGGGTGCATCTAGCACAATAGAGTGCTCAGGTTCGCTAAGTATCCGTGTTTTTTGTTTTCAGCTGGATGCCATTGTTCCTTGTCATTTTACTGAGTGCAAGAAAAGACTGTAAGAATTATCAAATGGGTGATATTCAATTTCATTCAAATATTTTTATTCGACATGATACAATAAAATCATGCACGTATATAATAACGATATGAATATTTATATATAAACCAAACAACAACATGATACAATAAAATCATGCACGTATATAATAACGACATGAATATTTATATATAAGCCAAACAACAACAAATATATAGTAAAACACGTTCCTTTCTTTCATCAGATTGACTGTTAAGCACATATGAAGATCGATGTTGATATGGATATGAAATTTTAGGAATTGCAAAATATTAATAGTTTCCTATAATATACTCTTGAGAAAGTATTTTGGTATACAGTTTTTGCGTGACAGACATGTAACTATTATATATATGAGTTATACTAGTGATATTGTAGAATTCGTATCACTATTAAAATCACCAGCATAGCAAAATGATCATGATGAATTTCTGTGAACTTCAAGTTGTTCGGATGCTGCTTAGTGGAGACATACAAACGATTAGTCACGTTTTGTTCAATATCCTAAAATCCAATTAAAAATTTTCATGGTGTGGTTTTTTGCAAAGGAATAAAAAGAATGTCATTCTGAACTAGCTTAACTATCTTTATGTAGAAACTGTCTGTATAATCCTGGAATATATGTGGTTCTATAGAAGTTTTAACTATCTTTATGTGGAAACTGTCTGTATAATCTTGTAATATGTGTGGTTCTATAGAAGTTTTAACTATCTTTATGTGGAAACTGTCTGTATAATCTTGTAATATGTGTGGTTCTATCTACATAAAGGTAGTTAAAACTTCTAAACTGTCTGTATAATCTTGGAATATGTGTGGTTCTATAGAAGTTTTAACTACCTTTATGTGGAAACTGTCTGTATAATCTTGGAATATGTGTGGTTCTATAGAAGTTTTAACTACCTTTATGTGGAAACTGTCTGTATAATCTTGGAATATGTGTGGTTCTATAGAAGTTTTAACTACCTTTATGTAGAAACTGTCTGTATAATCCTGGAATATGTGTGGTTCTATAGAAGTTTTAACTACCTTTATGTGGAAAAATGTCTGTATAATCCTGGAATATATGTGGTTCTATAGAAGTTTTAACTACCTTTATGTGGAAAATGTCTGTATAATCTTGGAATATGTGTGGTTCTATAGAAGTTTTAACTACCTTTATGTAGAAACTGTCTGTTGGATTCCATCATATGTGGTTCTATAGAAGTTTTAACTACCTTTATGTGGAAAATGTCTGTTAGATTCCATCATATGTGGTTCTATACGACTTTTGTCTATCTTTTTCTGGGGACTGTTTGTTAAAGCCCATCATATGTTCTACTGTACAACTTTTAACTATCTTTATGTACGTACTCTCTGTTAAAGCCCATCATATGATCTACTGTACAACTTTTAACTATCTTTATGTACGTACTAGTGTCCACACAATGATAGAATGCCTTCAGAATAACATACGATGGGCTTTAACAGACCTCTGTTAAAGCCCATCATATGTTCTACTGTACAACTTTTAACTATCTTTATGTACGTACTCTCTGTTAAAGCCCATCGTATGTTATTCTGAAGGCATCCTATCATTGTGTGGACACTCTCTGTTAAAGCCCTTCCATGTGAGTTTTAATTATCCTAATGTAAGTACCGTCTGTTAAAGACTAAGATAGAATCTTCTGTACGAGTTTTAAATATTTTTATGTAGGTACATTCTGTTGAAGCCTGTCATATGCCCCTCTGTACGAGTTTTAATTATCTTAGTGTGGAAACTGTCTCTTAGAGCCCATCATATATGGTTCTGTTAAAGACTAAGATAGAATCTTCTGTACGAGTTTTAAATATTTTTATGTAGGTATATTCTGTTGAAGCCTGTCATATGCCCCTCTGTACGAGTTTTAATTATCTTAGTGTGGAAACTGTCTCTTAGAGCCCATCATATATGGTTCTGTTAAAGACCATAATATGCTTTTCTTTGCGTCTTTTAACGATCTTTATGCGGTAATTGCCTGTAAAAGCTAATTATATATTCATCGTTATGACTTTTAACTATCTTTATTTAGGTGCTGATGATAAAAAGCTTATTAAATGTTCTTCTCTACAATTTTTAACTATGTTTGTGTAGATTCGGCCTGTTAAATTCCATCATATGTTCTTCTGTACGACCTTTAACTATCCTTGTGTGGGTTTTGTCTGTTTAAAGGACATCAGATGTGGTTCTGTAGGAGCTATAACTATCGTTATGTGAAAAATGTCTGTTACATCCCATCATATGTGGTTCTGTGTGACTTGTATCTATCTTTAGGTGGGGACTGTTTTTTAAAATCCATCATATGTTATTCTGTATGACTTTTATGTAACAGTCTAAAATAACACACCGCTACAACCAGGATTCAGTAAAAAATAATTTATTACACTGTGACAACACTTGGAATAAAATTTATCACTTTCCAAAAACACAATTAATAAACATGTACCTGGTCAGGGCTTAATACTAATGTTATGAACAGTAAGACATAACTATCAATATTAATTAGTTCAAATAATGGAACAGGAAAAGAATTAAAAGAAGAAGAAAAACTTAATTAAAGAAACAACAAAAAGCAACACAGTATTCCAAAATCACTTTCCTATATTAATAACAATATCGAGTGACAAACATCAATAATTTACCAACTATATTGTTCATTAACTATCTCGTGACTCAGTTTATTAAGCTTATGGCAGGGTATTTATTTACTGTGTTAGGTCACGAGAGTACATCTCATGTGCTAATAAATTTACATAATCTTTTACTATACTAATAATATCTGTATGGCACAGCTAGGGAAGCTGGTGTCAGTTTCATAATACATACATATTTACACAAAATATACGTGATCAGTGCTATAATGTAAGTTAGCGTTTTAATGTAACTAAAAGTTCATAGATAAACTAAACGATAGAAGGAATAACAAATGAAAGATAAACAAAACCATAACAAAAAGAAATGTAATTCGCAATCTCACATTAACGATTTATATGCAGGTACTGTCTGTTAAATATCATCATATGTTCTTCTGTAGGCGTTGTAACTATCTTTTCGTAGAGTGTGTGTGTGTTAAAACCAATTATCTGTTCTTTTGTACAAATTTTCACTATTATTATGTGGATACTCTTTGTTGAGACCTATCATATGATATTCTGTATGACTTTTAACTGTTTTCATGTATGTACTGTCGTTCAAACTGATAATATAATCTTCCATTTGATTTTAAACTGTTTTTAGATGTGAAGCATTTAAGGTATCTTACACTATATTAAAATGTTTCAAGAAAGAAAAATTATAATTTCATAAAATTTCATGTATGATATACATACACAGAAACATCGAGAGGCAGCATGGGCCCCCCGGGGCAAACATCCTCGCCGTGCCCTTTTTCTCTCTCTCTCTCTTTTATAACATTATCAAGAATTTATTAAAAAGAAGATCCTAAATTAGAACAGCAACGAGCTCATAAACCAGACAAAATCATAGCAGTAGCCATTTTTACCTCACTGTATAAGCGTAAAAACGTTAATAAAGTAACAACAAATATCCATTAAATCTATAATGTGAC
>NW_013678488.1:0-3117 GCF_000517525.1 Limulus polyphemus | reverse complement strand
ATATCTATTAAATCTATAATGTGACAACAAATATCTATTAAATCTATAATGTGACAACAAATATCTATTAAATCTATAATGTGACAACAAATATCTATTAAATCTATAAAGTGACAACAAATATCTATTAAATCTATAAAGTAACAACAAATATCTATTAAATCTACAAAGTAACAACAAATATCTATTAAATCTATAAAGTAACAACAAATATCTATTAAATCTATAAAGTAACAACAAATATCTATTAAATCTATAATGTGACAACAAATATCTATTAAATCTATAATGTGACAACAAATATCTATTAAATCTATAAAGTAACAAATATCTATTAAATCTATAAACTAACAAATACACATTAATTATTACTCAAATTATTACTTCAGTCGTTTTTAATGTATCAAATGTCTATATGCAAAGAAAAGCCAAAAACTATGGTTTTTATCATCAGATATAGCCTAAAGATGCTTTGTGGGCTTTACGGCATAACCAGGTTTCATTCGCTCGGTCCCCTGGGCAGTTGCCCCTTTGCCCCCCCCCTATCGGCGGGCCTGTATATACATACAATACGTAGAAAGATTGGGAACAGGTATTGAACACACATACGAGAAGTTCCAGAACAATGCTTGACCATGAAATGAAGGATATATGTCAAGTATAAACTATAATGCAGTCCAGACGATACCGTTTACATAAGCTATAAATCGACACCACTGTAACAGAGACAAAGCTGCAAGAAAAGTTTGGACACAACTTCCAAAAAATGTATTAGTCGGAACTTTGATGTAAGATCGATGTTAAGAAGACGAGACTGCTGATTTACCATCTTAAACCAATTATTGAAGTATTTTTGTTTTTGGTTCCGAGAATTACGATGAATTTTCAAAAATCATTCAATTAAGTGTCAGATCTACTTGAGGGCTAGATGTGTACACTATTTGGTAAGTCGTAAGAACACTAAAGAAATAATTTTTAAAAACCATGTTTTGTGGCTAAAAGTCAGTCTTTTGGCTCCAAGCGATAAAGTGGACTTCCCAATTGTAGTTGAAAAGCTGACCATGTCTGAAACAATGGTGAGAGTTGCCAATGCTCCTCACTCTGGCTCCACGTAAGTAACTATTGCTATCCCTCTCTCTTACAATCGAATAACGCAGTTAGAATTTGAATGGCCAGGTGGTTAGGGCGCTCGACTCCCAATCTTAGGGTCGCGGGTTTGAATCCCCGTCACACCAGACATGCTCGCCCTTTCAGCCGTAGGGGCGTTATAATGTGACGGTCAGTCCCACTATTCGTTGGTAAAAGAGTAGCCCAAGAGTTGGCGATGGGTGGTGATGACTAGCTTCCTTCCCTCTATTCTTACACTGCTAAATTAGGGACGGTTAGCATAGATAGCCCTCGTGTAGCTTTGCGCGAAATTCAAAAACAAACAAACATAACTTGAATATACGGCGAATTAATAAAGTTATGTCTGAGCAGATTTCATTCAATTGATAACTTACTGGTAGTGATGAGTAATTTAATGGATGTTACAGAAAGTTTAATAAAAGAACAGTTACCAGTGCAAACTGATAAATTTAACAGTTTGGATAATAACGAGATACTTTCGGTAATTTCGATGTAGCCGAGTATCTTCATATATTGCATTAAAGTGTTGTTGTATTTTAAACTTCAGTCCCTGCGTTGATTCTTTATTCTAACTGTAAACTTCCTCGAGTTAGTGACTTGTGTGCTACACTCGCGAATGTAACCTGAACTTAAATATATCTATTGTGAGCTGGATTTAAAGTTGAACTCCATTGACTAGCCAATATGGCCACCTGTTACAGATGGAAACGATCTGTTAAAGCCCATCTTATGTATGGCTTTCTATTTTTGTGTGGACACTGTCTATTAAGGATCATCAAATGCTCTTTTGTATGAAATTTAATTATCATAGTTCGGGTAATATCTGTTCAAGCACATAATATGTTGTGAATGACTTTTAGCTATCCTTGTTTGGGTAATTTCTGTTAAAGACCATCATATGTGGTTCCATAGAAGTTTTAATTAAATTGTATGAAACTGTTTGTTAGAGCCAGTCATATGTGGTTCTGTACCAGTTTTAACTATTGTTACGTATGGAAACTTTAAAATAGTCTGAAGTCGATATTTTAGTTAATTTACACCATTTGCTAACAAGATTGGCACACACCGTCTTCGTTTTTCACCCAAATACGTTTTAATATATATACAACAGTACAGTTTACAACAACAATTAACAATCTTTACGTTAGTACTGTTTATTTAAAGTCCAATTTACGTTATTCTATAAATCTTTTAACTATCTTTAGGTAGGTATTGTTGTAAAAGTCCATCATCTGTTCTTCCGTACGAGGTTTAACTATGTTGTGTAGACACTGTCTGTTAAAGTCCATCATATTTTCTTCTTACTGAAGCATTTGCAGCATTTTGAGGCATTTTTACGCTATTTTCAAATGCTTCAAGAAATAAAAAATACAATTTCTTAAAATCACATGTATGATATACATGCATGCAATATAAGAAAAGTTGGGCACATCTAATTAATGTATACAAGGAGTTACACAACGATGGTTGACCAAGTAATAAAATGTATATGTCAGTATAAATTAAGATGCATTTCAGTCGGTATTGAGAATCAACTGTTTGCATTATCTATAGACTGATGGCACAGCAGCAGAGAGAAAACTATGAGAAAGTTTATATTAACTTCATTTGAAACTGGAAACAACTTCCATAAAAGAAATTAGCAAGGAAATCAGAGACTCTGGGGGGAACTTGGATCTGAAGAGGACGAGGAGAAATACATACAAACAGACCTCCAACTTACCATCATCAATCATAACCAACTGTTGAATTATTTTTGGTTTCAGTTCTGAGAATTATGATGAGTCAACAAAATTCATCCAATTAAGTGACAGATCTACTTGCGAGTTGGATGTGTACCCTATTTGGAGGATCGTAAGAATACCCAAGAAATCCGTTAAAAAAAACCATGTTTTTCGGGTTAAAAGTCAGTATCCTGGTTCGTATGAAGAAGCCAAACAACATACTGTTGGTTGAAGAAAACTGATTCTGCCTGATCCAACTATTTCA
>NW_013678487.1:8131-9303 GCF_000517525.1 Limulus polyphemus | reverse complement strand
TCCAGTCTCAAACATGATACAGGTTGCATTGCTTGATATATGGATGCTATCTACGAAGTTTTGAGACTGGACACAAACCTGTATCACATCCATATATCAAGCAATGAACTTCGTAGATAGTCCAGTCTCAACTCCAACCTGTATCACATCCATATATCAAGCAATGAACGTCGTGACTGAAATCACAAGATCAACTAGCTCATTTCGACATTCTTTTGTGACAGAAAAGAAAACAGCATATTATATTAAACTACACATGCCCTGATTAAAGATTTTTTTCGTAGGTGGATAGATAGAATAAAGAATTCCTTACAAAGTTTGGAAACAAATGACACGGTAGTAGAGTGAAAAGGAGAAACTTCATTGCAAGCTTGTTGACTAAGTAGAAATATAACATAACCCCAAAATACCATACATCCATTGATATATACTCAGTTTGTTGACACATTCAAAGGATAAGACACCTGAATAAAATAATATAAAATAAAAAGCAAACAGTAACACATCTATAATAGAAACTATACAATCTAATATCATATGAAATTAGAATCCATCTCAGAACACAAGCATAAAATAGAAGAAAGAACAGGGCACATGAATACGATATGCATACTGACTAGGAAGATTGTAGAACATCAATGTGGGCAATGGTGTCTGCTCGAACAGCCTGAGTGTACCATAGACATGTACCGTAGTGACTGCAGCAAGAGGAAGCTACACAATATCATCTTGGGCGTAAAGATTAGTTCTTTCAATAAAGATGGTTACAGATATCCAGAATGTCCAGAATATCATGAATATCAACAGCATCAAGTTAAGAGTAAGAAAGCTGAAGTGTTGAAAGTTATTTTAGCTGACCAATCACAAAACGGATTACAAATTTCTGAAAGCACATCTGCTTCATGTGGCACATTCAGAGTAATGCTAGACACAACGCAACTATCCTTTAAAACAGTAGACAATGTCCTTCAATGATTCGCGCTACAGAGAGTAGCACAAAGGATTAAATTAGCACATGACTTGGGCTGAATTTATCAGCTACTAAACTAGAAATCTAACAAAAAACAAAAACATTTGCTACCACGATAGACACACACTAAATACAGTGGGAAGTATTTTCTCCTTTAGTATTAAGATGCTGAGTTAAGCCCCGCCCCCCCCTCCTCTCTCTC
>NW_013678487.1:0-8110 GCF_000517525.1 Limulus polyphemus | reverse complement strand
GTAGGGTAAGGGTAAGGTTTACGTTTACCTTTTACCGTTTACGTTAAGTTAAGTAGTACGTGTACGTAGTACCCCCGTACCCCCTCCCCTCCTCTCTCTCTCTATATATATATATATATATATATATATATGTGTGTGTGTGTGTGTGTGTGTGTGTGTAGTCAGTGAGATTTATTTTTGTCTAAAATCTAACGCTGAGTTAAATGTCTGGTGTCGGTTCTTTCTGACTATCTGTAGTCATTGTCGTGTGATTTCCTCCCTCTGTGAGCCGCGATACTGTCGGTGTAATTTTTCTTTCTCTCTTGGTATAATCACTGTGACGTAATTTCCACCTTCTGCAAGTTGGGATGATGAGTTTAATGCCGTTTCTCTCTCTCTCTCGATTTGTAAGAAAGATTATGTTTACTTTGGCATTTCAGAAAAAAATAAGAGTTAATTGTTAATAAAGAAATAATTTGTAAAAGCTCACACTTATTTGTTTCTAAATCTCAATAATAATGATAAGTTTATATACTATCATTTTTTTGGGATACAACATTGATCTACACTAGAAAATACAGTTCACTTAATAAATGCCACCCCCCAGTGGCACAGCGGTATGTCTGCGGACTTACAACGCTAGAATCCGGGTTTCGATACCCGTGGTGGGCAGAACACAGATAACCCATTGTGTAGCTTTGTGCTTAATTATAAAAACAAACAAACAAACACTTAATAAATATACCAAATAGTATCACTTTGAAAAATGTTTAGTTAATACGTATAAAAAAGGTATATATTTTTATTTTATTTGTCTTGTTAGTCCTTTAATAAACGATGTACAAGCGAATAGCGCAGCTACTCACATATAAGGCTTAGATATTTTACCAATTATACTCTTAACCCTAGCGCAGTTATTTAGAAACAAGGCTTAGATACTTTACCAATTAAGACCTTAATTCCAAACACAGTGACTCACAAACAAGTTTTTAAATGCTTTACCAATTAACACCTTAATCCCTAGCACAATTACCCACAAACAAGGCTTAGATTCTTTACTATATATCATCTTAATCCTCTAAGGAGAACGTTACTGATTACAAAGTAGGTCCGTATTTCTATTTTCTACAATTGAAAATTTCTAACGACTGTTTAGCTTAAGGGTGATATAGTTTCAGTGGAATAAATCAAGTTACTAGTTGAAACATTTCAATAAAACGTTAATTGGCACGAAACTGATTCATTACTGGGATATGATAATTTAGCAATCGTTAAAACTATATTAACTCAACCACCTGCAATGGCCCCGAAAATATATTTTATTTGGATGAATTGTTTTATTAGGATGGATCATAAATAACTAATGTTCGAAATTAAATTTTATGGTAAAGATTAAAAAAACTCTATGTGGTAATTTTTTAGTTTTGCAAAACTGAACGATCGGATTCGAACAAAATACGACACCAGGTGAAGAAGATGTTTGAATGGACCTCCTAATTTTAAAAGGTGGTCAGGAAGCTTGACTCGCAATCTGAGGGTCGCGGGTTCGAATCTCCGTCCGACCAAACATGCTCTAAATTTCAGTCGTGGGGTTGTTATAATGTTAGGTCAATCCATCTATTCGGTGGTAAATGAGTAGTCCATGAGTTGGCGGTGGGTGGTGATGACTAGCTGCCTTCCCTCAGGTCTTTCACTGCTAAATTAGGGACGGCTAGCGCAAATAGTCCTAGTGTAGCTTCGCGCAAAATTTAAAACAAACAAACAAACAAACCTTCTTTTGAAAGGGTCGCGAAACGACGTTTGTATCCATTAACATGTATCTATATCAAGTCATTATCTACTGTATCTTTCCTAGAGCTATGACAGTACGACGTGGTGAAGGTTTATCAATAGGTATCCTGTTGGTAAAAAGGTAAAGGGATGTATTTTTAATTATCCACATGTATTGTTATCTCACTACCTGCTGGCATGTCATTGAAAAACCTTTGAAAATAGAAACTCTATTTCTGTCTCTCTGTCTGCAGTTATATATATATATATATAATATCATTGTGAAATGAGGTTATAATTACACATGTAAACAGACTATCATTTTTGTAAAAATATGCTATTATTTTCTAAACAATGTATTTTTTAATTAAGCCATAATTGTGTAAATAGGCTGTAATTGTGTAAATAGAATGTTTGTTTGTTTTGGAGTTCGCGCAAAGCTACACGAGGGCTATCTGCGCTAGCCATCCTTAATTTAGCAGTTAAAGACAAGAGGGAAGGCAACTAGTCATCACCACCCATCGCATACTCTTGGGCTACTCTTTTACCAACGAATAGTTGGATTGACCGTAACATTATAACGCCCTCACAGCTGAAAGGGCGAGCATGTTTTGGTGGGACGGGGATTCGAACCTCACCCTAATTACCTGACCATGTCGGGCCAAATAGAATGTCATTGTAAAAATAGGTTATGATTGTGTATCTAGCATATCATTTTGTAATTATGATATTTATTCTAATGAAATGAGGATTTGGGTAAAGGAAACTATCTTTCTAACAATGTTAAAAAATTGACCAAAGCTTACAGTTATTCTGTCCACGAAACAAAATATATATAGAGCAGATAAAATAGTGAGAGAAAAAATAGAAGCATTTTAAAAATTAAATGACGGAAGGAAGTGTCCTCTTATATCGGATATACGGAGTATAATGTGTATCCAGTATTGTCAAGCTTCTCAATTATTTACAATTACAGAAGAAATGATGAGTGGCGCTGTTATATGTTCATCGAGCAGAGAGTTTGTGATCGTTACTTTGAGTTGTTTGACAACATTGTTGAAAGTTTGTTTCACAGAAAATCATGGTATGGGCTGAAACTGTCATTACTCGCTGTACGCGAAATATCGGCGTTTCTGGAAGGAGGTGATATAAATAGTTCTATTCCTAAACTTTGATGTCTCTGATCTGGGCGTTTAACCCATGTGTCATATCGGGAGCCGTTCAGGTTAAAAATTAAGGCCCTTTATTGGCTTGTTCTGTGATGACTAAGTTTCTTGGTGGTGTCAAACATACGGTTTGTCTCCCCAGTGGAGCTTCTGAGACAGGCCCTCACATCGGCCCCTCAGTGGCTCAGCGGTAAGTCATGCGACACTAAAACTAGGTTTCGATACCTACTGTGACGAGAGCACAGATAGCCTATTGTGTAGCTTTACGCTTAACAACAACCAAACCCTCACAACAATGTATCATTCGGCATTCATTCACAATCGTGTAATATTGTTCGGATCTTCGTGTCTTTTAACAATATAACAGGGGAGAGATATTTCAGTTAACTTGCAATATTATTTTAAACTAGCGGACACATGGACCTATGGCCCACATTTACAGGGCCGCTATAATGCAAATTTAATGCTTGAATTACTGTTTTGCGCTTTTTTAGTTTAATTATCATTGGCGCTATAATGCAAATTTAATTTCCTTAACCAAGTTACTAAAAGTAATTAAAAGGCCTACTTAGTTACGTGATCTGATGTGAATCAATGGCAAATTTAGGATCCGCTTTTGGGAAATACCCGTAAAAGCTAAAAATGTTTTCCCAAAATACCGGGATTCCCTAAGGGGTTGGGTGAAAAGTTTTTATCTTCGTGCGAAACTCGGGGCTGAGACGATTCATTTGGTATCATTTAGAAGTCGATGAGTCCAGCAGCTTAGGGGAAGGTGTTTTCGGGAAATCCCCGGGTTCTTGAAGAGGAGGGGTGAAAGGTTTTACCTTTGAGCAAACCTAGGTAACAAGACATGAGACCATTTAGAAGTCGGTGCGACCAAAGGTTTAAGAGGCGTTACGTGACAAACACACACACACAAAGACACTGAATATTATTATATAGATTTATTCCAAAGCGTTTTTCATCAGTGGATTTTTTGCGTGCTATTATTAATGTTAAAACGTAAACTAATAACTACGAATTTTAGTTTATATTTGCTAACAAATAAGTTATTCAAAAATTATGGCTTCAAAACTGTCACTTACTTGTAAATGTGTTGTGCGAGGTGAAATGAGTTTGACACCCTGATGTAATTTATTGGACTAAAAAAATAAAATAATTTCACAAGTATATATGACCCAGAAGTTCCCTTTTTTTAATAAAGTCATATTCATATTATGTGTGTGTAAAGTGATTTCAATAGAAATGAATAAAAAAAACAACCTGTAATCTGAGCACTTGCGAAACTGTTTGCCCCTGAAGAAAGGTCCACCTTTCGAAAGCGCTCGGGTTATAGTTTTTTTTTATTCATTTCTATCAAGACTTCTTGAACCTGCGTGTTTTTCTAACATCATGAAGTGATTTCAAGATATAACAAAAATCGAGTTATTATTTATACAAGGCTTTCTAGTTCGAGTATAAGAATGTAGACATAACAGCGGTAGTTTAGTAGTGATGAAGAGTGAGTAAGATGCCAAAACACACCGAATTACGTGAATTTGAAACAATAGAAATTAAAGGCTACTGAAATTGTGGAAAATCGATATATGATGCAGTATCAATCATTGAGCAGACACGATTGTATAAAATCATTGAATGTCTTAAAAAAACCATGACAGTTTTTACTTTTTATAATAACAACACTGAGGGAATTATCTTTATACTAAATTTTACAATTACATCAGTAAATCACCTGTGACTATATCTGCATCAGATATTTTCTGGGACCGAGTTGAGAGTGTGTCTCTCAAAACAAACGACGTTATTCAGTTCGGTTTGGTTTGTTTTGAATTTCGCGCATAGCTACACGAGGGTTATCTGCGCTAGCCGTCCCTAATTTAGCAGTGTAAGACTAGAGGGAAGGCAGCTAATAATCACCACTCACGCCAACTCTTGGGGTTGACCGTCCCATTATAACGCCCCCACGGCTGAAAGGGCGAGCATGTTTGGTGGGGCGGGGATTCGATCCTTCGACTCCCATATTGCGACTCGACCTGGCCCTAACCACCTGGCCATGCCGGCCCGAAGTTATTCAGGTCAAAGGTAGTGTTACACCATGACACCATACTGAGAGTTTGGTTTGGTTTAGCATAAAGCTACACAATGGGCCAACCACGAGTATCGAAACCCGACTTTTAGCGTCGTAAGCTACCAAACTTACCGCTGAGCCACTGGAGGCCACACCATACTAAAACAGAACTAATTCAGACCACTCTCTACGGTGGCTATATGAGAGGATACTTTGGGAAGGGCAGAGAATATTCCAGACATTATTGCTTTCCTCACTTTTAGAATATTAACTACCTTCTTGCTTTCACTAATTCCGAGATTCAGTAAACATATTTCTGAAAAATATCGCAATGTATTAATAATCAAACATATTGATGACGTTTGATATCCTGCCCGTTATTTATCACTATATATTTTGTTTCGTGATACTGCTGTGTCACTGCCAAAAGGCGTGAATTATCTTATTTCTGCCTTTTATTTTGCTGTTACCTAATAGTGAATTTCCTTATACGATTTTCAGCCCTTACACTAACATATAATCCCTCTCTAGAGCATTGCCAGGAGGGTTTGGAATTTTGTACAATCATATAGAAAGGGTACTTCCCTTCAAATTTCCCAAAGTTTACCAGTTTGAAATTCCAGATAATTAAAACACGTGTGTTTTGGCACATGCGAGAGTTTTACATTCAATCGTTTATCTAAAAACGTGGCAGTAAAAGTGTTTATTTGTATTTGTGTAGAGAAGCACATTACGCTAGGACACTTGTATATATAAGACACAACGATTTGTAAGCATAATGAAGACATTTAATACAAACTACAAGAAGACAGACCAATGCTCTGTCGAAACATATAGCATGTATTATTTTTTTTTCATTATGCTTACAATTCGTTGTGTCTTATATATACAAGTGAAAGTATTTAGTTTTACAATTAAGAAGGTTTACTATAATTTGTAATCTATATTGTTTCATTAAAGGTAATACTTTACTATTGACTGAAAACTGAAATTAAAGATATTAAAGAAGGATATGTTTTTCTTCATGGAAGTTTCGATGAATATCCGCCTCTTATATTAATGTATTTACAAACATCTTTTTGATTTCTATTTGGAAAGGCTATCACGAAGCTTTCCACATAAGCAGAAGCCCAAGTTTTGCTTTAACTTGTCAGGATTAACACGAAACTATTTCCACTTGTTCAATCACCTCACTGAGCACTGGTAGGTAATTATTTCTCATACTTCGAATAGCAGTATAGGCATATTGGAAATATAATAATTAGAGAATGCGAGGCATTTAGTGTTAAAACCCTCTTTTGAAATGTTGAATAGGACCTATTTTCTGCATTCTCATATGATATCAATGTTTTACAGTGCTTGTTTTTCACACATTAGGGTTGTGCCCTTTCATTGTAGAACTCGTTAAAAAGTGGGCCTAAATGTAGGGGCATAGGTCAGTTGTTTGACAACCCCCCTTTTAGTTTGCCCTTATTCATTTACTCGAATGACGCCCACATGCGGTGGTAATGAAGGAAATGTTTATAAATTTGAAAATAACGTTCCCCAATCATGTGATGAAAAGCTTGTGCGTAACATCAATAAATGGGATTTCAGCTTTGTTCTTTGAAGATCTACCAACATTTCGGAAAAGATGAATGGGATTTCAGCTTTGTTCTTTGAATATCTACCTATATTCCGGAGAAGGTAAATGGGATTTAAGCTTTGTTCTTTGAAGATTTACCAACATTTCGGAGAAAGTAAGTGGAATTTCAGCTTTGTTCTTTGAAGATCTACCAACACTCCAAAGAAGATAATATGGGATTTCAGCTTTGTTCTTTGAAGATCTACAAACATTCCGGAGAAGGTAAATAGGTATGGTATGTTTTGAATGTCGCACAAATCTACACGAGGGTTATTTGCGCTAGCCGTCACTAATGTAGCAGTATAAAACTAGAGAGAAGGCAGCTAATCACCTACCACCAACTCTTAGGCTACTCTTTTATCAATGAAGAGTTGGATTGACCGTCACATTATAACGTTCCCACAGCTGAAAGGACGAGCATGTTTAGTGTGACGGGGATTGCGAGTCGAGCGCCCTAACCACCTGGGCATGCCAGGCCACAGGTAAATAGAATTTAAGCCTTGTTCTTTGAAGATCTACTGACATCCTGGAAAAGGTAAAAACAAGTCCCGCTGCAATTTTAGGAAAATAAATTCGCCTGGAGAAAAGACAAAGCTGAACGATCTATAGTTGGCGGAATGCATTAGACAGCCCTGAATTAGATGAGATAAAGGACAGAGAATAATGAATAAATTTTGTCTAACTTTCGAGGGCAAGACTTGAATGTAGTGATTTGAACCATTAGTCATAACACTATATCTATGATATAATCTACATGTATTACTTACACCATATCTTCGGGACCAGATGCCTGCAGGTCATAACATCAACAAATACTACATGTATAATCAGTGTCGTTCCAATAGGGGCGAGCACCCACTCCGCCAATACAATGGGCCATTCGGTAAAATTCGGCCACCAAAACGTCATTTAGTAAAATTCGAACCTTTAGGTTTTTAGAAAGTACAATCAGGAAAATAATTATACTGAATGGTGTGGTATATGTTGTTTACTGAATGGTGTGGTATATGTTGTTTACCGAATGGTGTGGTATATGTTGTTTACTGAATGGTGTGGTATATGTTGTTTACCGAATGGTGTGGTTTATGTTGTTTACCGAATGGTGTGGTTTATGTTATTTACTGAGTGGTGTGGTTTATGTTGTTTACTGAATGGTGTGGTTTATGTTATTTACTTCATAGTGTGGTTTATATTGTTTACTGAATGGTGTGGTATATGTTGTTTACCGAATGGTGTGGTATATGTTGTTTACTGAATGGTGTGGTATATGTTGTTTACTGAATAGTGTAGTATATGTTGTTTACTGAATAGTGTGGTTTACTTTGTTTACTGAATGGAGAAGTATATTTTGTTTACCGAATGGTGTGGTATATGTTGTTAACTGAATGGTGTGGTATATGTTGTTTACTGAACGGTGTGGTATATGTTGTTTACTGAATGGTGTGGTATATGTTGTTTACCGAATGGTGTGGTATATGTTGTTTACCGAATGGTGTGGTTTAT
>NW_013678486.1:6275-10076 GCF_000517525.1 Limulus polyphemus | reverse complement strand
TAATCTGCACATCCAACCACCTTGCCTCAGATGTTTGTTCACGATCTATGGTGATAATCTGCACATCCAACGACCTTGCCTTTGGGAATACCCATAGACTGCAATCACTCAGATTAAAAACTCTGGTTCTCTTGTTGTAATTCAGAGTGTGTTAACTTGCAAATGCAAATGACCCCTAAAATTGACCCATTCTGTAAAGAAGGACATTCCAGCACAAAGTTATTTATTCTTTTACAATAAAAGCGTACAGGGCATCAAATTATGGCGTTGGAAGAAAGTGATATCTGTATCGTTAAATTGTATTGATAAAGCGAGGAAAGACGTGATTTCAATATATAAAAAACAGGAGATTCCACTAACGGCTATCATTTGCACACAAGAGATCGTGAAAATAGTTAAAAAGCTTATCCCAGGAAATATTTCAAGAACACAGTGTTCCATTACAACTAAAATAGAAACCTCCTTCGGAACGTAAAACAAGACAATTACAGGGATTTAAGTCTGCGAAAATGATAGGAGGACCGTGTCCATAAATATCTTACTAGGTTTATAGTTAAATCTAAGACCAATTTTTGAAAGTTATACAAGCAGTATCTGACATGTGATAAAATTAAGGGAATTAGATTATCATATTGGATGAAGTATGTGACTACTTGTGGATGATTCGTTGTTATCATGGCAGTGGTACAAGATTCAGTAAACAGAGTGTGTCTCGAAAGCTCTTCCAGTGGATTTATGGTGATTGCATGTTCAGCATTAATGATAAGTTGATATTTCAAAAGTTTGAGTAAAATACCAAAGTGAACTCTGCATACCATCAGATTATAACACTATGAAATCCATCTTTCTATGGATGTGATGCTAAAAAAGACATGGCTATATTAAAACAGAGCATCTTGTCATCCATCCAAGTCAACATTCTAGTCCCTCCACAAAATACAAAAATAAATGGAAATATAGGCAATACCAGTCACAGACATCTTTCATGGACTTCTGTGCCTTTGCTCTCAAACAAGACTTTGGAAGTAATCACTCACGTATGGTTGTTGGACCTTGGAAACAATGTACAGAGGAGAGGAAGAAAACTGACCCCAGTATATTGCACAAGAGTTTCCTGCTACTGTTGTTAAGTCGCAAAGAGCTACCTGTGTTCTGCTCACCACAGATACCAAAACCCGATTTTTGTTATTATAAGCCCCCCAGACTTACCGCTCAGCCAACGTGGGGCAAACTTGTTCTGAAATACAAATTTCGCTACAGAACAGTAGTCCATAACCATGGATGGCCATCGCATACATAGAAAACCATTGGTTCTGGAAGAAGGGATATTAGTCCAAAACACCTGTTGCTCTGTCGTCACTAAAGATCGTGAACATTCCGTTGTTTGTGCCTAAGTTATAGTTGTTTATGCCCCTTAGGCATAAACAACTGTAACTTAGGCATAAACAACTGTAACTTAAGTCATTATGTTTTTGATATGAAGTCATTATGTTTTTGATGTGAAGTCATTATGTTTTTGACACGTAGTCATTATGTTTTTGATATGAAGTCATTATGTTTTTGATATGAAGTCATTATATTTTTGATGTTTGGTCATTATGTTTTTGATGTGAAGTCATTATATATTTGATATGAAGTCATTATATTTTTGATGTGAAGTCATTATGTTTTTGATATGAAGTAAAACGGTTTAGATTTGTTTTGCTTCCACTCAATTAGAACACATAAGTTAATTATCAGTACTTATAATAGATTTGTTTTAAACATCTAATTCAGGTTTCCTCTAGTGTTTATACATCCTTGTGGAAAAGAACGTGTTTTAATGCTTTCACCAAACTGCCTTTATATTGATATGATCTTAGTTAACCTTCATAAACTCTACGTAAGACTGGTATCTCACATATTGAAACATTTGTTGAAATAAAAACGCTTCAAGTTTTATATAGGTAATTAGGTTTTCAGATTAATTGTTTAAAATTATAGGTAACCGTTTATTGTAATCTTGAAATATAAGACAAACGAAAATCGAACAGAGGTAATTTGCGAAAAGGGCATTGTGTGTATGCAGTATAACATGGTTTTTAAGCATTCTACATTCTGAACGAAACTTATCAATCTTAATGTGCGTGATGACATTTGTTTCCTTAGAACAAATAGTTTTTAAAGATATAATCAATTTAAATATGACGTGTTACTTAATAAGCACCTATATCGTAATTAACTGATTTCAAGTAAACTAATCATTCTACCATTCTCTGTGATTTCTTTTCAAGGAAACTACACCATCCTCATTTCAACATTTATATTCAAGCGCCGCCTTACGGGGATTTTGCTCAACACCTATATTCCTAGTGGATTAGTTGTCGTCCTCTGTTGGCTATCGTTTTGGCTGGATGTCGATGCAGTGCCAGCTCGGGTAACCATGGGAGTTACATCCCTTCTGATCTTGTCAACTCAAGTCATTCAGAGTCAATACTATTTACCACCAGTGGATTACGCCACTTCTTTAGATATTTGGCTTCTGGGTTGCATGGTGATGGTGTTTGGCTCTTTAGTTGAGTATTCATTTGCTTACCAGTATGCTAAACGTCAGCTAAAGGTTTGTATTGCTATAGTGATAAGCATATTTAACAGAAAGAACATCAACTTTTTTATATTATAGTTTGCGTCTGGAATACTTCAAGACAGTATAAGTAATAGAAAAACATCATTTGGAAGAAAGATTAAAGAAAACAATGAAGATATACACGTATAATAATAAAAAAATCCATCTTCCAATATTTTTCTTTCATTAGAAGTTCCATAATCTGGCTAACAGACGCTAATCCGACTATTATCAATATCACGCTAATCCGACTATTATCAATATCACGCTAATCCGACTATTATCAATATCACGCTAATCCGACTATTATCAATATCACGCAGATCCGACTATTATCAATATCACGCTAATCCGACTATTATCAATATCACGCTAATCCGACTATTATCAATATCACGCTGATCCGACTATTATCAATATCACGCTAATCCGACTATTATCAATATCACGCTAATCCGACTATTTTCAATATCGACATTAATAAACGGGAAAACGAGTATGCATTAATCCATAAGCTTAAGCTATTTTATGCGGATTTGTTAGAAAATAAACCGATAAAAACTATACGGTAATTACTTCCAAAGTTAATCCAGATAAACATGTGACTACAGACAAAGATAAAAGCTAGCAAGATTGCTTGTCATGTCAGTGAATAAGATATTATCAAATGTCTTGATAGAAATGAATAGAAAACCCATAACCCGAGCGCTTTCGAAAGGTGGATCTTTCTTTTCTTCTTTCTTCTTCAGAGGCAAACTGGGGGCTAGCATCATGAATATTATCAAATGTGATATTATGTTCTTGTTTTATTTCTTGCCAGACACGGTAGGATTTCAATAAAAATTAAACTATGTATTATTGTAAGCTTTTAAATAGATACTTAACTGGGAATATAATGACATTGTGTTGCTGCTCTTTATCTTCCTGACTTATTACACAAACTTGGAAATATTTGGCTTGCTATAACTTAGGCACAAACAACTATAACTTAGGCATAAACAACTGTAACTTAGGCACAAACAACTATATACGTGTCAAAAACATAATGACTCACATCAAAAACATAATGACTTCATATCAAAAACATAATGACTTCACATCAAAAACATAATGACTCACATCAAAAGTATAATGACTTCATATCAAAAACATAATGACTTCACATCAAAAACATAATGACTCACATCAAAAGTATA
>NW_013678486.1:3316-5493 GCF_000517525.1 Limulus polyphemus | reverse complement strand
GAACAAACCTTTGAGGCAAGGTGGTTGTATGTGTAGATTGTCACTATAGATCTTGAACAAACCTTTGAGGCAAGGTGGTTGTATGTGTAGATTGTCACCATAGATCATAAACAAACCTTTGAGGCAAGGTGGTTGTATGTGTAGATTGTCACTAAAGATCGTGAACAAACATCTGAGGCAAGGTCGTTGTATGTGCAGATTGTCACCATAGATCATAAACAAACCTTTGAGGCAAGGTGGTTGTATGTGCAGATTGTCACCATAGATCTTGAACAAACCTCTGAGGCAAGGTGGTTGGATGTGTAGATTGTCACTAAAGATCGTGAACAAACCTTTGAGGTAAGGTGGTTGGATGTGCTGTTTGTTCTGATATGGAGCAAAAATGTCTCCTGGAAAGTTACTTGTGGCAAGTTTCTATTTTTGAGCCTAATTCCATTATATCACGGTCTTTACTGACTGACGAAGGTCGTCTGCTCGAAACATCGCACAAATTAAAACTAGATAAGCAGCGCACAAAATAAAACTAAGTAAACATCGTACAAAATAAAACTAGATAAACAACGCACAAAATAAAACTAGATAAACATCGCACAAATTAAAACTAGGTAAACATCGCAGAAAATAAAACTAGATAAACATCGCACAAATTAAAACTAGGTAAACATCGCACAAAATAAAACTAGGTAAACATCGCACAAAATAAAATTAGATAAACATCGCACAAATTCAAACTAGGTAAACATCGCACAAAATAAAATTAGATAAACATCACACAAAATAACACTAGATAAACATCGCACAAAATAAAATTAGATAAACATCACACAAAATAAAACTAGGTAAACAACGCACAAAATAAAACTAGGTAAACATCGCACAAAATAAAACTAGATAAAGTTTTCATTTAAACTTGTCAATTTATTCTTGATTATCATTTATCCAATTTTTTCTTCTCAAGTCCTGCGGAACAGCCCTCATTCAAGGGTTAGTATAACATACTCAACCCTCTGAATAAGCAAATGGACGTACTAAAGACCAAAGAAAATTTTACTATATTACAGATTCTTTGTTGAATGATCAAATTTTTTTAAAGCCAACTTTGGTTTCGTATAATTTAAACCAAAAATCTAAAACAGACAATTTTCACGCATCTAAACCTCAAATATCTAAATTATCAAAAGTTCGCGGCTTCCGCCTCTAGCGATAAATGTGTTGCCAAGTTCTAATTCTGTTTTATATGCATGTTTTTTTACTTTCATAAAATGTGTTTCTCTATTTCTTCCAATATATTTCACTGATGGATCATGATGAATATTATTCTTTCGGAATATTAAAACATTCCGACGTCGTAATTTTAAGCCATATTATAATACAAATTTCTCTCCAAAAACTGAAGCAAACACCAGTTATAAGCATAACAAAAGATTTATTGTTGAAACACGTTTATTTATCTCTCTACGTAGCCGAAACATCAATTTCTGCATCAAACACGTGTTTACATGCGTCACAGAATGTCGATAATTTGATGGTAACAATCGTTGGCGAAACTAGTCGATTCATTTTTTAACCAATAAAATATTTGATTATGCATACAAACGTTATTTGTTTCGGTTTTTATAGATTTCAACTTCAGAAACGTTTCAAAAATACAAATTTCAGATCCTGAAATACGTAACTGAATACTAAATAACAAGGTAGCTCTTAGAGCTAAAATGTTCGGCTGGATAAAATATAGTAGTGGTTTTTATCAATATTATTATTTAATATAGATCAATGTGTTGATCTGATGTTTCCTCCTTATAAACTGTTATTTGAAAAGCGTATTTTCAAAAGACCTGATAAAGTGATATTTGTTAATTAAAAAATAATAATTTAGATTGCGAGTCGAGCGCCCTAACCACCTGGCCATGCCGGGCCTTTGAATTCAAATGGCTGACATAACAAACACCTTTTTAAATTGTAACTGTAGAGCTTTTAATTTTATTATCTTGAAGTTGTAAGTAACCTAACTGTAACAATATACACAAATTTCTAAGAATATTTATAATTAGAGTTAGAAGCTGATACTTACTTTAAGGACCTTTAAAAAGTTAAACTTTTAATATTGTAGAGCAAAACTGAAATGGAAAGAAATCGCATAACGTATAAGGATAAATATGGAATATCTTGTCTAGTTT
>NW_013678486.1:0-3306 GCF_000517525.1 Limulus polyphemus | reverse complement strand
CTCAAATAATATTTACAAAATGTGTTTGAAGATACTTTGGGAAATTTAAACACGAGAAAGTTTGAGTCTCATAAGGTAAACAAAAAAACAACAAGAGAGATACCGCTATTAGCTTACACAACAACAGAGATACCGCTATTAGCTTACACAACAACAGAGATACCGCTATTAGCTTACATGTTATCAGCGATATCGAAGAGTATTTGCCCCCCAGTGACACAGCGTCACGTCTGTGGACTTACAACGCTATAAACCGGGTTTCGATACCAGTGGTAGGCAGAGCACGGATAGCCCATTGTGTAGCTTTGTGCTTAATTACAAACAAACAAATAAGTCTAGGTTCATTTGTTAACGAATCAACTTTAATTACAGGTGGCGGGTTTGTAAGGTATATTGCTTAAACGTGATAATTATTTTTTTTTATAAAAAAATAGAAATATAGAGAATAAAACATATAACTTAAATACGTATAACTTAAAAATTAATAAAATGTTAGTTTAAAAAAAACTCAAAATGTATCAGTACAATAATTTGCTACTCTATCAATACCTTTTTTAAGTATTTTGAGAAAACAAAAACTTCCAGACTAAAAATTTATACAAGTATTTACCACTACTAATATTTCAAAGATATATTAAACCACATTTAATCAAAGTTAATTGCAGAAGTGACCAATATAGACTTTGTAATAGACACCAATAAAAAGATTATTTAAAACAAATTAACGGATTAAAATGTAAATTTACGGAAAAGAATAAAAAACAAAAATAAAAGCAAGAGTTGGAAACGATACTTCACAAATGTTAATAAAATTATAGGCCTATTGGGAAGTTGACCTTGTTAAAAAAATTAACGCCTCAATAAACAATGCCTTCTGCATGGGGTTTGTGTCAACTCAAATAACTGTATTTCCTTTCCATTATCTATTGTATAAATATGGTCTGGAAGTGTTTTCTTCTTCTCAACATAGACAGAAAAGAAAACTCCATGATAGCTTACCAGGATGCAATTTCATTGATTTTTTAATTTACGTATATCCAAATTTTTAAAAAAAGGATGAAAATGTTTTTTTTCTATGCTTATTTTCTATATACAAATTCATAAAATTTGCTTTAAAAATATTTTCTACCTCATAAAGCAAAAATACAAATCCACCATTTTGAATTCAAGATTGTTTGTTTTAAATTTCGCGCAAAGTTACACGAGGACTATCTGCGCTAGCCGTCCCTAATTTAGCAGTGTAAGACTAGAGGGAAGGCAGCTAGTCATCATCACCCACCGCTAATTCTTGGGCTACTCATTTACCAACGAATAGTGGGATTGACCGTCACATTATAACACCCCCACGGCTGAAAGAGCGAGCATCTTTGGTGTAACGGGGATTCGAACCCACGACCCTTAGATTGCGAGTCGAGCGCCCTAACCACCTGGCCATGCCGGGCCTTTGAATTCCAATGGCTGACATAACAAACACCTTTTGTAAATTGTAACTGTAGAGCTTTTAGTTTTATTATCTTGAAGTTGTAAGTAACCTAACTGTAACAATACACACAAATTTCTAAGAATATTTATAATTAGAGTTAGAAGCTGATACTTACTTTAAGGACCTTTAAAAAGTTAAACTTTTAATGTTGTAGATCAAAACTGAAATGGAAAGAAATCGCATAACGTATAAGGATAAATATGGAATATCTTGTCTAGTTTTTAAAGGTTGTTAAACAAATATACTGGATAAAACAATAACGAAACTAGCTTCTTATCATCTACAGTATGTGTGCATAACATATGTATATAAATCAGTATTTGTTATTATGATAGCGTTTTGATTTCTTATAAGTATTTTGGTCGATTTTACTGTCCCAAAGAAACAAACATATGACTGTCATCAGTGTAACAAAAAACTACAATAACAGGGATTTTTCTATTATTGGCGGAGTGAAGTCTTTCAAAATTATTGTGGATTGCAATTGATTAGTTTTTCGATAGATGGCAGCAGCTTACCAGATATTCATTGTTTGATAAGTATAAAATGCCAATATATAAATAACGCTGTTTTTAAATAGGTACGTTCGAAACACGCTGATACAGAACAAGCATGGAATATCAAACCATCCATACCAAACCTAGATGTCATTGAAAGTGGAAGTGACTACAACACAACACAGTCCAGCCTAGACAGCAAAAGTTTCCGGAACAAATCTTACGAAAAGTCAAAAAGCGGAACGCTGGACAGAGTGTCAAGAGTTGTATTTCCGTTTATATTTTCCAGTTTTGTCACGGTTTATTGGGGCTACTTCTTAACCAAAGTGGAAGTGGGTTTTTCTGATACTAATGCCTCTCTTAGTAATGTCGAATGGTAACTTCTTATTTCTTTAAGTTCGTTTGACTGTCTTCACAACCCTGACAGAACATCCGGACATGTAAGGAAATAACCAACCAAACCTCCCTAGTGGTGTTAACTATATAAGTACATCTAATATTTACTTCCTTGGCTAAGAATGTATATTAGTTTAGTAGCTGTGTAATATACTCTTTTCTGAATGTCTTTTCGCTACTGTCGCCTATACATCACGTTAAGTCATTTCGGACATTCAGTAGGAACACATTTGTTTCATCAACTCATAAATCCTCATATTTAACTATTTCCACATTTTATATATACATTTGATGCGATTGGCTCGCTCTCGTAATCTGCATGGCAACGTGTTGATTAATGGATAATTAGAGAACGTCTTTAGCGATTGTCCAGAAATAATTGTGTTCTTTTTGTAAAACACACAATGGGTGTTTTTGCCTACAGAACAAATTGAACCCCGAATTTTTGCGTTATAAGTTACGAAGTCTCTGCGAGTGGAGGGGTACAAAGAATTTGTAAAGATAGGGTTAAATAGAGCTCCTCCTTAATAGTTGGTCAAACTGTTGGTAACTAAAACGCGTCCTTAACTGTTCAGGAGGTCGATAATTTGGAAGACTCACAACCTTAAAATCCGGGGTTCGATTATCCGTAGTGAAGAGAGTGTAGGTAGCTATTATTTAGCTTTGCGCTATAACAAACATACTTTATTTAGCTTTGCGCTATAACAAACATACTTTATTTAGCTTTGCGCTATAACAAACATACTTTATTTAGCTTTGCGCTATAACAAACATACTTTATTTAGCTCTGCGCTATAACAAACATACTTTATTTAGCTTTGCGCTATAACAAACATACTTTATTTAGCTTTGCGCTATAACAAACATACTTAAGACATGGTGGAGTTTGGGGCGTTATAATGTGACCGGTCAATCCCACTATTCGTTGGT
>NW_013678485.1:2441-10221 GCF_000517525.1 Limulus polyphemus | reverse complement strand
CAGCCTAATTCACAACAGATAACTCTTGTTGCATCCCTTCAAAATTTGCCTTTTTGAAGTGTGTAACCAAAATATCATTATTCCTTATCTCCATATGCAGCAAAACATTGAACCTAATAGAGCAATGATCACTTGCACCCAGATGTTCTTCAATTTCCACCCTAAAATAGCATTGTTTCTAGTAGGTTCTTGACTAACTGGTGAAAAAACCATCCTAAACAGTTTCCAAACATCTTTCTCACTCATGGTTTGACTCTAGCATTTCCCAATATATGTGCCTGAAATTAAAATACCCATAATTATGACTTCATTAACAGATGAAATATTAATCTCATTGTAAAGTTTCTAATTTCGTCAGTATCATTTGATGAAATTAACAAATTCTCACTAAAGGCCTTTACCCTTTATATCCACTAATAGAAACCCAAATGGATTCAATCTCCTTGCTATTATCTTTTATATCCTCAACTTCAACAGGATGTAACTAATATATTTTACATATAAAGACACTTTAATATTCTATCCCTATTAAATAGCCTGTAACCCTGTATTTCAAAGAAATGTCTGTCATCAAAATCATCTACGTTTAACCATGGTTCAGTTACTCCCATTATATCAAAATCTCCCATTCCTACCAGTGATCTAAGGTCATCTATTTTATTTCTTATACTTCTAACATTAGAATAGTAACAATTAAGCCTATCCTTATAACTACTTCTATACTCATTTCTTATGTTAAACTTTTCTCTGCCTCTTATTCTTTTGGATTTAGTTTATCCTGGCCCTTACCACTATCTATTACTAGTATAAAACTTCACTTACAACTGAGTCAATAACCCTAGCAAACAAGCCAGCCCCTACACTGTTTAACTGTAAACCATCCATTCCAAAAAGCTCCCTTCTTAACATAATCACACTCTACTATGTGTAAAACTACTCTAGAAAATAATCACACTCCACTTTGTGTGAAACTACTCTAGACATAACAACACCCCACTTTGTGTGAAACTACTCTAGAACATAATCACACCCTACTTTGTGTGAAACTACTCTGGAACATAAGTACACTTTACCTTGTGTAAAATTACTCTAGAACATAATCACACTCTACCTTGTGTACAACTACTCTAGAACATAATCACACCCTACTTTGTGTGAAACTACTCTAGAACATAATCACACCCCACTTTGTGTGAAATTACTCTAGAACATAATCACATCCTACTTTATGTGAAACTACTCTAGAACATAATCACACCCACTTTGTGTGAAACTACTCTCGAACATAATCACATCCTACTTTGTGTGAAACTACTCTAGAACATAATCACACCCACTTTGTGTGAAACTACTCTAGAACATAATCACATCCTACTTTGTGTGAAACTACTCTAGAACATAATCACATCCTACTTTGTGTGAAACTACTCTAGACATAACAACACCCCACTTTGTGTGAAAATACTCTAGAACATAATCACACTCTACCTTGTGTAAAATTACTCTAGACATAACAACACCGTTGTGTGAAACTACTCTAGAACATAATCACACTCTACTTTGTGTGAAACTACTCTAGAACATAATCACACTCTACTTTGTGTGAAACTACTCTAGAACATAATCACACTCTACCTTGTGTAAAACTACTCCAGAACATAATCACACTCTACCTTGTGTAAAACTACTCTAGAACATAATCACACTCTACCTTGTGTAAAACTACTCTAGAACATAATCACACTCTACCTTGTGTGAAACTACTCTAGAACATAATCACACTCTACCTTGTGTAAAACTACTCTAGAACATAATCACATCCTACTTTGTGTAAAACTACTCTAGAACATAATCACACTCTACTTTGTGTGAAACTACTCTAGAACATAATCACACTCTACTTTGTGTAAAATTACTCTAGAACATAATCACACTCTACTTTGTGTGAAACTACTCTAAAACATAATCACACTCTGCCTTGTGTAAAACTACTCTAGAACATAATCACACTCTACCTTGTGTAAAACTACTCTAGAACATAATCACACTCTACCTTATGTGAAACTACTCTAAAACATAATCACACTCTACTTTGTGTGAAACTACTCTAGAACATAATCACACTCTACCTTGTGTAAAACTACTCTAGAACATAAGTACACTCTACTTTGAGTAAAGCTACTTTAGAACATAAGTACTCTACATTATGTAAAACTACTCTAGAACATAATCACACTCTACTTTGTGTGAAACTACTCTAGAAAATAATCACACTCCACTTTGTGTAAAACTACTCCAGAATATCAGTTTTCTCCAAGCTATGATCGTCTAAGATGCTGTGTTCGTTTATGTGAACTTTATCTTTTAGGAGATGTTCCCGTTAGAAAGAAGTCACGTAAAACTGAAAAGATTTATAGCACGATATCCGATAACCAGAATACTTTCATAAACTATTACTTCCTTCTTCTCCTCTGATGAAAAAATTCTATCCTTCTAAAAGTTTCGAATTATCGCGTTTCTTGTTCTGTGATTTATTATTATGAAACAGATAGGCTTTCTTTCTTCGAGTTGAGAAAGATGCTGATAAAAAAGTGCCTGAAGAAGTTTTCCAAAGCACTGAATAGCTAAATCACTATATATTTAGCTGTATATTTATCCTGAAATAATACGTTTATTTACGTTGCTAGAATTTCATGTACGTAAGCATGCGTATAAAAATACACGTAAAGAGGCTGCTCAAAAAATAAAATCATTACACCACATACTCATTCTATTTACCGAAACCTACAAAAGGTGGCGCTCTTGTAGAGCAACATCAATCTTTGTCTCGTGTAATTAGCAAATAGGTTTGACTGCAGAACAACATGGTAATTTTTAGTCAAGTGAAAGCTTAATTATCTGCAGTTTAAAGATAGAAAATATAAGTGTGTGAAGTAAGTATGAAGTAGAGTCCTGAATTTTGTATTAAAATCACTGAATCTGTGTTCTATTCGACTTATAGAAAAATAAATAAAAAATCTGCCCCATAATAAATAGTTTTAGTTTAAAGCAGGACCAAAAGATTTATTCTTTCAGAAAATAGAAACTATAGAAGTTTAGAACTATGATATTCTCTAGCAAATAGAAACTATAAAAGTTTAGAAGTATGATGTACTCTAGGAAATAAAAACTAGAAAAGTTTACAACTATGACATTCTCTAGCAAATAGAAACTAGAAAAGTTTACAACTATGACATACTCTAGGAAATAAAAACTAGAAAAGTTTAGAAGTATGATGTACTCTAGGAAATAAAAACTACAAAAGTTTAGAATTATGACATTCTCTAGCAAATAGAAACTAGAAAAGTTTAGAACTATGATATACTCTAGGATATAAAAACTAGAAAAGTTTAGAACTATAACATACTCTAGGATATAAAAACTAGAAAGGTTTAAAACTACAACATACTCTAGAGCAGCGATTGCCAAACTTTTTTTGGTCACGGAAGTCTTTTCAGCAGATAAAAGCTTACGGAACACTAAACACCTGAAATATCGGTGTAGAGGGTATGTTGCGCGCGCAGTGCCCTCTAGATTTGTATATCATTCATTTATTTATTTAATCAAATTACATATTAATGAACTTTTACATCTTTATGCTTATAATATATTTTAGGTACAAACCTCTCTACTAAGATATTATGTAGAATAGATATGGCATCTTCTATAATTCTTCTTCAATGTGAAATCAATATTATCTAATTCTAATGCATAGGGAAATATTTCATAATAAGTTATGGTCGTACAAATTAGTTTTATTAACATTTAAAATCATGATTTTTCTCATGGAGCACCTATCAATCTCGGACGGAACATAGTTTGGGAAACGGTGATCTAGAGAATACAAACTATAAAATTTTAGAACTGTGACATACTGTAGGAAATACAAACCGAAATGTTACAGAAATCGTTTTTTTTTTCTTCTGTACATGTGCGTATATGTATATATATATAGAAAATAACAAACGAATAAATACTTAATATTCCAGATTTGCTTACTTTTCCACTATTAAGTTTATGGTTCAATATATAAGTAATTCTACCTGTTTATGATTACAGTATTCTACTTATTTCAAGACAGGTAAGGAAAGTGAACAAAGTAGTAATCATAGGCTTGGGTTATTGTCTGTATAATGACCGTCGTTAGGCTAGAAAACATCTACGACCAAAAGAAAATTTCGATCGGTTACTTTATTTTGAGAACGTTGAAGAAAGAATGGATAAGTAATGAATTTTAAAACACTACTAAAAAATCACAATTTAGCAGTAACAATCACACTTTTTTACATTTATTGTATTATTTGTTTGCATCACTAATGCATCGTGTCGGAATATGTGCATGTAAAATAAATCTATAACGTCAATTTACTCGCCAGAAGTTATTTTCCCTCTAATTATGGAGTACTGTTGTAGCATATTTTTCAGTGAGCTGTCTAAGTAGTGTGAAGCTAACCCTACTTCCCAGCAGTCGACCACAAGGAGAAATCAGCCGGTAGTAACCAATTTCACATTCTACTTTATTCAGTTATTATTATATCTTATTATCTATCTTTTATGTTAACATCAAGTACCCAATGTAAATAAGAGGGAGGATGTGTTTTTAATACAAAGACTGCTAATTACCGCTGGACTCTATAGCAACAAAGCAGAAAAACAAACGTAGGCCTAATTTAGTATATAACTGCCCAAACTAAGTAAATTAATCCACTTTTTAATATTGAAAACAGTAACAGCGTCTTCCCATTTCGCCGTCTTCTTACTCATACTAAAATGTCTTAACAATTAACGAATAGGCTAAATTACTATCTAAGATGTCTTCATAACAATATAGACTAGGCCTACATTTCTATTACAAGATCTCTCACACAAAAAAGTCGAGCTAACTTAGCGAGAATTTTCAGTATTCCGTTTTGTTACATTTATAGCCAGTGGTTAAATCGGAGCGGTATATATATACCCATGGGCGTCCGCAGGGGGTAAGGAGGCATGTATCCCCATGGAAAATGGGAACCTACTCCTTTCTTTACTCATTTAGTATATATAAATATATTTATTACGTTGACTTAGAATATGCACCCTCTCTACAATTGAGTGTTTCATCCCTGATCAATCTTCTTAATCTCTGAAAACACCAACCTGGTCCCAAATACGTAAAAATTGTCTCTCTTAAAACTATGAAATATAAAATAATTTTGGTAAAAATAGTGTGAAATACTTACTCCAGATTTTAGCGAATTTTTTTAAATCAATCAATACTTCTCTGGTTAAAACTTCGTGAATTACCTACTCCAGGATTTAATATTGATGAAATTAATGGATAAATCAATGAATGATTTGTATTCTAATATTCTTTATTTTTGGTAAAACAGCCGTGAGTAAAAGACGATTAAATGCTAAGACTACTTACTATTCACAATAATTTTACTTTTGATTTTTAGGTCAAGATTTATAAGGGAAACGAAAACTTGAGACGATACAAACCAGTGTTTAAAATATACCAAAGGAAGTGTAAAAATTAAATTGTCAATAATATTATTAGTGGTAACATTGTTTTACGTCATACTAGCACTACCCTCCTAATTTTACTATTGCCGGTTACATTGTTATTACGTCACACGAGCACTACTGATTATAATCTTTCTATTGGTGGTTACGCTGTTATTACGTCATACTTACAGTACCAATATGGTCCCAAAGTCGTGGAAATCCTACAATATGGTCCCAAAGTCCTACAGAGTTTAAAAATACAGAAATGCTAATATTGTACACTTTAACAATTCGACTTAATCCAGGTTTTCAAGAATCAAAATAATAAGCCCTTTATGTGTCATTGAAATTGATTTATAAAATGATTGTTTACAATTGAAATACATAATGGAAAAATTCGGACCTGTTGTTGATTATGAGTGAACAGTAGGTAGTCCGAAAAATTAGACATGACAAAATGATATTAAGAGTAACTGATTCATAAGTTAATTGAATTTCCTGTTCTAAAAATAAATATCACTAAAATAATTTGAAATACATGTAATGTGGTTCATAAGCGCGTGATGTACTTCAAATTTGGTCAAAATGACACAATAGCGATGTTGACTTTAGATGAAATATAAACACCCTGCCATTTTAATTGTTCGTGTGTAATGAGAAATCAGTGTTTTTATATGAGACTTGGAAGGGTTTCCTTGGTATTTGTTTTTAGCTATACTATTAATACAATCTGCCTTGTCTTCTGTCTAAGGGAGTACTCTGCGAATCTGTATTAATCTGTATTAGAGCAAATATTATTGCTATCAGATTAAAAGACAAAGACTATTTCGTTCTCAGTATTTCCATTCTCAAGTCTTTTGGGAAACTTTCATTACTCATTCACTGACAATTTACAACCAGATCAGTATACGAAGAGCTCGTTTTCTTACTCATTCACTGACAGTTTACAACCAGATCAGTATATGACGATCACGTTTCATTACTCATTCACTGACAGTTTACAAACAGATCAGTATATGACGATCACGTTTCATTACTCATTCACTACCAGTTTACCAACAGATCAGTATATGACGATCTTGTTTATTGTTAAGTCTCTAACACGTGGTTTAATTTAGTCGTTGTGAGGTTTTATGTGTGACCGTGATCGTCATATACTGATCTGGTTGTAAACTGGCAGTGAATGAGTAATGAAACGTGATCGTCAAATACTGATCTGGTTGTAAACTGGCAGTGAATGAGTAATGAAACGTGATCGTCAAATACTGATCTGGTGGTAAACTGGTAGTGAATCTGGAATGAAACGTACTCTTCATATACTGATCTGGTTGTAAACCGATAGTGAATCTGTAATACAACGAGTTTTTTATATACTGATCTGGTTGTAAACCAATAGTGAATCTGTAATATAACGAGCTTTTTATATACTTATCTGGTTGTAAACTGGTAGTGAATCTGTAATACAACGAGTTTTTTATATACTTATCTGGTTGGAAACTGGTAGTGAATCTGTAATACAACGAGTTTTTTATATACTTATCTGGTTGTAAACTGGTAGTGAATCTATAATACAACGAGTTTTTTATATACTTATCTGGTTGTAAACTGGTAGTGAATCTGGAATGAAACGTACTCTTCATATACTGATCTGGTTGTAAACCGATAGTGAATCTGTAATAAAACGACCTCTTCATATATTGATCTGGTTGTAAATTGGTAGTGAATCTGTAATACAACGAGTTTTTTACTATATTGATCTGGTTGTAAACTGGTAGTGAACTGTAATAAAACGAGCTCTTCGTATACTGGTCTGGTTGTAAACTGGTAGTGAATCTGTAATACAACGAGTTTTTTATATACTTATCTGGTTGTAAACTGGTAGTGAATCTGTAATATAACGCGTTTTTTATATATTGATCTGGTTGTAAACTGGTTGTGAATCCGTAATTGTTGATTTTTCTTCATGTGCCAAACAGCACTACAACAATAATCCAGAAGTTTCAAATAATACTTTGTAGTAATTGTTATAGTGTGAACAAAGTGTTAAAAATATAATAGGCTTAACATTCGTATATTATGACAGTATAAGTAATTAACATATTGTAGTAGTTTTGTTGTCAGTATCACGTAGTTGTTTGTACTTCTTGTACCAAGCAGCACTGGAACAATACTCCAGAAAACAAGCACTATATTGTAGTAGTTTTGTTGTCAATATCATGTTGTTGTTTGTACTTCTTGTACCAAGCAGCACTGG
>NW_013678485.1:0-1506 GCF_000517525.1 Limulus polyphemus | reverse complement strand
CAGCACTGCAACAATACTCAGAAAACTTACAAACAACAACATGATACTTCTTGTACCAAGCAGCATTGCAACAATGCTCTTTCTCTGTTTTCAGCTCAACAATAATCTCTTCTTCATAACTTTACTTTGTATGAATTTCAAGAAAATGTAAATATAATATTTCAATAAAAACACAAAGATGTGATTTTTTATATGTTATGTGTTTGGAAGAATGTTCTCATCTTTCCATTCTAGCCGTAAAATCAATTCAGCATATGTTTCACACAAAATATACAACATAAAACCGGGATTTTATAGTTAGTGGAATGATTTTATAATATTTTAAGCTCATGATAAATGTATGAGATTTGTATTCTGTTGCTGGGAATCAGGAAGTTCCGAATCGGTTAGTGTTTTCTTCAACAACCCTGGTCATCAATCAATATATCGTAAAGCTACATTCAATATAAAATGTTTCCAAAACTAAGTTGTCAAGTTATGAAGGAGAAAAACCCAACAAAAATAACCGACTTCTCATATAGAGTGGTCTTTTTATTTGATCGCTGGATAAATAAAGAAATCAACACAAGTTATGGTACGTGATAAAATCAGACTGTTTACACATGAATCGTAAAACAGCTAAAAAACAAGACAACGAACGTTATATAACCAACACTGTAAAGGAAGACAATGATCGTTATATAACTAACACTGTAGAGGAAGACAATGATCGTTATATTACTAACACTGTAAAGGAAGACAATGATCGTTATATAACTAACACTGAAGAGGAAGACAATGATCGTTATATAACTAACACTGTAAAGGAAGACAATGATCGTTATATAACTAACACTGTAAAGGAAGACAGTGATCGTTATATAACTAACACTGTAAAGGAAGACAATGATCGTTATATAACTAACACTGTAAAGGAAAACAATGATCGTTATATAAGTAAGTTTTGTAACATTGTCTGGTTTGATACGTTGTAGCTGTAGTTATATAGAAGTTACTATATACTTCTGTGTCGGTATTGTAACTGTGGTTTTGTAACATTGTCTTGTTTGATACGTTGTAGCTGTAGTTATATAGAAGTTACTATATACTTCTGTGTCTGTACTGTAACTGTGGTTTTGTAACATTGTCTTGTTTAATACGTTGTAGCTGTAGTTATATAGGAGTTACTATATACTTCTGTGTCTGTATTGTAACTGTGGTTTTGTAACATTGTCTTGTTTAATACGTTGTAGCTGTAGTTATATAGGAGTTACTATATACTTCTGTGTCTGTATTGTAACTGTGGTTTTGCAACATTGTCTTGTTTGATACGTTGTAGCTGTAGTTAAAGAGGGGTTACTATATACTTCTGTGTCTATACTGTGACTGTGGTTTTGTAACATTGTCTTGTTTGATACGTTGTAGCTGTAGTTATATAGAAGTTACTAGATACTTCTGTGTCTGTATTGTAACTGTGGTTTTGTAACATTGTCTTGTTTAATACGTTGTAGCTGTAGTTATAAAGAA
>NW_013678484.1:9644-11436 GCF_000517525.1 Limulus polyphemus | reverse complement strand
ACATTCTTTATAACATATTCATCAGCTGGTAACACATTCTTTATAACATATTCATCAGCTGGTAACACATTCTTTATAACATATTCATCAGCTGGTAACATTTTCTTTATAACATATTCATCAGCTTCTTTATAACAATTCTTCCAGTTACTTCGTGTTTTATTTCTTTAACAAGTAAAAAAACATGTCCACTGTTTTATTTAATCGCCAGATTTCCTCTAGGCAGTACAAGTATTACGTCTATATATGTTGGACTAACTAAATGTATCGTAAAAACATAATTAAATGATAGTGCCTGAATTTGCCCTGGCAACGGAAATAAATTTCCCCTAATTAGTTAGAAGTCTACTTGTTACAAAAGCTGACAGGATTTTATTCCTTTAATGTTGATTTTGGTGTAGTTCAAATTACAGGCACTCCGGTATCTTCTTTTGTTCGTGTATTACGTATACACCACTGTGTTTATTCTTTACTGGTATCTTAGTTTAATAATTTTATGCCACGTCTTTTAACGATCGCCTGGAACCGTTTTATAAGTTGTGTCATATTTGGATCGAAAGCAATCATTTGGACGTTCTGACAAAAAGGTTTGTCAACAGGAACTGTGAAACGTGACATATTAGACAGCAACCTTTGTCTGACTCTCGATCAAGCCTTCTGCCACGCGGCTCGAGATATGGACACATACCAAAAACATAATGTTACGGTTTTGTAACAGCCATTCACTTGAGTGAAGGCTTTTCTTCTGTTTGTGTTGGCTGAAGAACTTGGGGCCACCAAAAACGTAAGGTAAACATCCAGAAAGTTCTCTTACAATTCTGGTTTTCGCTTCTATTGGAAAAGTTTGATAGGGATTTTGAGATATATCAACCTCATTTTAACAAAATACCCGTTGGTCATTAATGAATTATTATTGTTATCTTTTTGGAAACGAAAGCGAATAAATTACCCCTTTAAGGATCCAATGAAAGAAAGGTTCAAATATATCCTTGTAATCATAAAATATAGTTACTGACTACATAACTACACAAGTTTCAAATTAAGTCACAGTTAAGTCACTGGGTGGGATACCATAAGAATGAGTAAAAAATAAGTTAAACCAACTGATAGAAGAAATATTTACTTTTTTTTTAAGGTTTAAGAAGAAAAATCAGAGTTTCTAAAGTCAAGAACGTTAGTGCATGAATCCCCTAGTAAGTAAGTTGTACTTCTACAGACTTACAATGCTAAAATCCAGGGTTCGATTCCCCCAATGGACAGAGCGGGGATGGTCCATAAAAACGACAACAACAATTAGTACATAATAACGAGTGTATTTTCTTCATCAACCTAATTAAGTATTTCAAACTAACAATGTAAATGAAAGAAACAACAATAATGAAGAACGTTTTTTGAATAATTAACGAGAAAGTAAATATTTTTTGGTCGCATTGTTGGCAAGTCTATTCCCATGAAGATGCACTAACCTGAGCACACGATGAATTGAGCTGTCGCCAGAGGGCGTGTTTGTGTGAGGCCTCTCTACACGTGCTCTTGGTTAATAAAACAAGACTGCAGAAGAACACGTTGAGGTATCTCATCCCAGTTTTATAAAAACTCAGAAGCAGTTGAATTAAAGCTCAAAAAGGAAAATATTGTAAACCAATAAAAACAAGACAAGAGGAACACGATCATCATACTAGATACCAATCCGTGCCACAGAAGATGTAGTAATACCAGAACATCATACTAGATACCAATCCTGGTATTACTACATCTTCTGTGGCACGAACATTATACTAGATACCAATCC
>NW_013678484.1:6637-8748 GCF_000517525.1 Limulus polyphemus | reverse complement strand
AGTAAAGAACATATATATATACCAACATATATAATGTCATTACAGTAAAGAACATATATATATACCAACATATATAATGTCATTACAGTAAAGAACATATATATATACCAACATATATAATGTCATTACCTCCCACAGTAAAGAACACACATATATATACCATTATATAAGTTTCGGTGAGGATATATTGACCTGTATTCAGGACTGCGAGGCGTTATAGCTAGAGCTGTATGCTGTCATACGATACACAGTTAGTATTGACAGCTCTACACGCTATACCAATAAATATAGTTCTCGTCTCACACGCAGTGAAAGGATGGCATGACTCGAGTGAGGAAAATAGAATCGTTAAGTGGTTTAGACAAAAAAAAAAGACTAGTTTGTTTTATTTGTTGTTTGTTTTCTGAACTCTGAATACCCGTATTGGCTGGATGGTTGTTATCTTGGTGTACGAAAAATACCTTTTTTTTTCCTCTTTAACCGAACAGGGTTTTATGGTAGTAACTCCTGGTAATCTTATTACAGTGTGTATATGACGCATGCGCAGGTCAAATAATATACTTATTTATATGTTGTGTACATGACTAGCCAGTGCTCTTTCTCTCTCTCTGACTGATCACAGAAAAAAACAAACGCACAAACTAACGCTTTGATTTAATGTCATTATTTTTCATATCAAAGTTTAATACAAGATGACGTGGTAGCTTCCATGGTAGCATCTATAAAATAATAATACTAATAAAATGCAGAATGAGTCAATTAAATTCCATCGTCAGGACTTGTTGTTGTCGTCGTTGGCCAGTTGACTGCATTATTTATTTGAGGTAAGATAGCTGTTGTGGTGATGCTGCTTAAAATATATTAACATTAATGCACTATGTTGTCACTGGTATCTCTTATTACGTACGTATGCGTGCGTCTACACCCGAATATAACGTTTATAATATTAACATAAGAGGTAGTTTTAAACTAAAATCTGAGGTTCGATTCTTCGCGGTGGGCACATCAGATACCCCAATGTGGCTCAGCTTTAAAGCAAATAAGCACACTTTTCTAGATCTCAGGAAACACTTGTATAACACTACCCAGTTCTTAAATCTAGCGACAACGTGCACAACGATAATAAAAGATGTTTCATTTACAATTCCCTGGAAAAATGAGTTATGTGAGTTCGTGAGTTTAGCTACAGCAACGTCTATGGATTAAAGTCCGTTACGGCAAGGTTACTGTAGGTATTTAAAGCATACTACTGGTGCCATTGGGTGTTAACAATGACGACTTTTTAGAACATCAAGTCAGCCTGGAAGCAATTAGATTATAAGGAGAGAAAAAAAAACACGAAAACAGAATTCGCGTAGAAACACTTCGACGAGAGAGAGTGTGATTAGGTTGGGTGTTAACAATGACGACTTTTTAGAACATCAAGTCAGCCTGGAAGCAATTGGATTATAAGGAGAGAAAAAAAAACACGAAAAAAGAATTCGCGTAGAAACACTTCGACGAGAGAGAGTGTGATTAGGTTGGGTGTTAACAATGACGACTTTTTAGAACATCAAGTCAGCCTGGAAGCAATTGGATTATAAGGAGAGAAAAAAAAAACACGAAAAAAGAATTCGCGTAGAAACACTTCGACGAGAGAGAGTGTGATTAGGTTTTTAGGTAAAATCAGTTGGAAAATGTTGATCCAATTTTGTTTCCGAGTAACATTTTTTGTTAAACACGTTATTCCTTTTTTTTTTTTTTGATAATGAAGGGGAGGGGGCGAAGGTATTGCAATCGGGTCCGTGTATGTGTGTCTGTCTGTCTGTCTGTGTTTCCACACGCGTATCTCAAAAACTAATTGACCGATGTACACGAAAATTTTACACAAGATGGGTAGCCAGTATGGGACAGTTTTCCTCAAATTTTGTCCGGATCCAAATCCGGATTCTGGATCACTTTGAAGCATTTTTATAACGGGGAAATATAATAACTCTGTAAAGTTTGATCAGATTTGTACCACATTGCATGGGCACATTAAGGTTGAGACTCTTTATCATACTACAAAAAATAACAGCCAAGTTCAGTATAATGTTGTATAGGACGAAAAAAAAATTCTCAGAGTTTAATAC
>NW_013678484.1:5293-6191 GCF_000517525.1 Limulus polyphemus | reverse complement strand
AAAAAAAATTACTCAGAGTTTAATACACAAAAAAAAATTCTCAGAGTTTAATACACAAAAAAAATTCTCAGAGTTTAATACACAAAAAAAAAATTCTCAGAGTTTAATACACAAAAAAAAATTCTCAGAGTTTAATACACAAAAAAAAATTCTCAGAGTTTAATACACAAAAAAAAATTCTCAGAGTTTAATACACAAAAAAAATTAAAAAATGAGACATGTTTTCCCACAAAATTAAAGAATAGTTCATAGATTTAATATTTACAAATATTCAGTTTTAAAACACTTTCTATAATATTTTTGATCCTTTATAGAATTGTTACCCAGGATATCGTAGACAGAAATACATAAACTTTCGTCTAAGCACTCATCGGTACTAAAATTCGGGGTTCGATACCTGTGATGGGCATAGCCCATTGTGCAAATAAGCTCTAAAACAAGCACCTTTAAACGTTCTTGTAGGAGACGAATAAAGAATTGTTTAAGCATAAGTTTTCTGATGGCATCAACGTAACGAAAGTATTTAAATATTGATGTTTGTTTGTTTTGAATTTCGCGCAAAGCTACACGAGGGCTATCTGCGCTAGCCGTCCCTAATTTAGCAGTGTAAGACTAGAGGGAAGGCAGCTAGTCATCACCACCCACCGCCAACTCTTGGGCTACTCTTTTACCAACCAATAGTGGGATTGACCGTCACATTATAACGTCCCCACGGCTGAAAGGTTTGGTGTGACGGAGATTCGAACCCGCGACCCTAAGATTGCGAGTCGAGCGCCCTAACTACCTGGCCATGCCGGGCCGCAAATATTCATGTGTGGTTTAAATATTGATTTATTCTATTTATTTAAATCATGCAATCTGAGGGTCGCGGGTTCGAATCCCTGTCACACCAAACATG
>NW_013678484.1:0-4486 GCF_000517525.1 Limulus polyphemus | reverse complement strand
CACCAAACCTTTCAGCCGTGGGGACGTTATAATGTGACGGTCAATCCAACTATTGGTTGGTAAAAGATGAGCCCAAGATTTGGCGGTGGGTGGTGATGACTAGCTGCCTTCCCTCTAGTCTTACACTGCTAAATTAGGGACGGCTAGCGCAGATAGCCCTCGTGTAGCTTTGCGCGAAATTCAAAACAAACAAACAAACTTTAAATCATAATAATTGCTTACCGAATTGCATAATGTTTATTGTATTTGTCATTTATTAACCCTCCCCCCCCCAGTGGCACAGCGGTATGTCTACGGACTTACAACGCTAGAAACCGAGTTTCGATACCCGTGGTGGGCAGAGCACAGATAGCCCATTGTGTAGCTTTGTGCTTAATTCCAAACAAACAACACAAGCAATTTATGGAGGGTCGGATGTTTACCGTTTGACAAGATAAAATTGTGAGCTTTGAAAACAAGGGCCGGGTGTGGCCGAGAAGTTAGCATGTCGAACTGTGAACCTCAGAGTACACGGTTTGCGTCCCATTGTCGATAAATCTCACTTAGCACTTTGGGGTTCGGAGGGGCGTTATAATAGTGGCGGTTAAAATCTCCCTATTCATCCAGATAACTTGAGTAACCCAAATGTTGACGATGGACGCTGTTAACTCATCGTCTGTCACACTTCACAATTAGAGAACGGCTAAACCAGACGTCCCTTCTAAACAAACAGTACAATACAAATTTTGAAAATACAGATGGCCATTTTGACATGATTGTCGACGAAATTGAAACCCTCCGTATAGATCGTTAAAAAATGCGCCTCTTTCTAAATGATCTACGTTCCAACAGTGTACATTATCGCACGAGAGTCCATAGGTTCTAAATGTTCTACGTTCCAACAGTGTACATTATCGCACGAGAGTCCATAGGTTCTAAATGATCTACGTTCCAACAGTGTACATTATCGCACGAGAGTCCATAGCTTCTAAATGATCTACGTTCCAACAGTGTACATTTCATTTAGAACCTATGGACTCTCGTGCGATGATGGATAAATCATTGACTGTTTGTAGTCCCTCAGAAATCACCAATCAAAGTGTTTCTACGTCAGCTTTAATGGGAAACTTTCGAAAAAGTAAAGTACATTTCAAGCACCTGTGACAATAACACGTCTTGTGTACCCTATGGACTATCGTGCGATAATGTACACTGTTGGAACGTAGATGTATAAACTGGACTTTGTATAAATAACATATTACTAAATCGTTTAGGATTCCCGTACATAAAGTAGCAATGATACTAATATTATTATATACAGAGACAAAGTGCTCTTACCCTCTTACATTTTACATTATTAAGTATGCGTAAAATCTTTATGTTGAACATCTGATCTAAATATGGATTTATTTCATTTTCTTCATAGTTTTTGAAATCTATTAAGGGTAACCTCTTCCTCCCACATAAAGAAACATTACTATAAATAAAATTTACCACACAGGAAAGCCTGCTATAAAGGTTTTCTTAGATAGTTTGTTCCTGAACCGTAAATAGAAATTTAAAGAAGTTGACATTATCTAATGAAGGATAGAAAAAAAGTCTAATCCATGAAAGTGAAATATGAGAATGAATGACAAGGGGGAAAACAAAATCCTGGTCAGAAAGTTAATGAGATGAATGTGATTACGTTTCTTCTTAGGCGCACGGCAGATGTTTAGGAGAGAGCGTAGGCGTGAGGATTGGAGGTAAGGGATGAAATGGTAAAGTCAAAATGGAATGACTAATAGAGAAAAAAATAAAGATTAATGACATAGAGACAAAATAGAGTGCGTGTTTTTTTTTTTTTTTATTTACAGAGGATATAGTAGATATAAACAAATGAAAACATACCAAGGTAGATATAAACAAATGAAAACATACCAAGGAAGATATAAACAAATGAAAACATACCAAGGTAGATATAAACAAATGAAGCCTTGGTATGTTTTCATTTGTTTATATCTACCTTGGTATGTTTTCATTTGTTTATATCTACCTTGGTATGTTTTTAGATAGATATAAACAAATGAAAACATACCAGGGTAGATATAAACAAATGAAAACATACCAAGGTAGATATAAACAAATGAAAACATACCAAGGTAGATATAAACAAATGAAGAAAACATACCAAGGTAGATATAAACAAATGAAAACATACCAAGGTAGATATAAACAAATGAAAACATACCAAGGTAGGTATAAACTTTCAAAAACATATATAATATAAGAAGATGGGACGTTGACAAGATATAAAAAAGATGTGGACTGGAGGAAGATAAGAAATATTAAAAATGTAGACTGGAGGAAGATAAGAAATATTAAAAATGTAGACTGGAGGAAGATGAGAAATATTAAAAATGTAGACTGGAGGAAGATAAGAAATATAAAAGATGTAGACTGGAGGAAGATAAGAAATATTAAAAATGTAGACTGGAGGAAGATAAGAAATATAAAAGATGTAGACTGGATGAAGATAAGAAATACTAAAAATATAGACTGGAGAAGATAAGAAATATAATAAAAGATGTAGACTGGGGGAAGATAAGAAATAAAAACGATGAGGATCAGAATAAAAAACTTATGAAAACACCAAATATTTGTCCCTAAAACCCAGAATGTGAAAAGCGCAACCTTTCATATATTTTCTTATTGTTACTAAAGATTTAGTTTCAAAAGAAAATTTTCTAATTATTACTAAAGTTATTGTTTCTGGAGAGAGTATTCTAATTATTGGTAATGCTTTTATTTCAGAAGAAAAATTTCTAATTATTACTAGAGCTTTTGTTTTTGGAGAGACGTTTCTAATTAATACCGAAACTTATATTTCGGAAGAATGATGAAGAACAGTCTTTATAAAGTTTTTAAAGTTTCAGTGCTGACTGAAGGAACGAAACTATACTTGAAAAAAAGATGTCAAACAGCCTCAGAAAACAAAATTTTTTTCATACAAACCGACGTTTCGATTTGAACATTTTTGAGGGTCTCTGAGCGTCACGGGTTACACATCAGATTATTAAATGACAGTGTTTTATCCTGATAGAACTCACTAATCGATCATGATTAAATACTGTAAGCACGTTAGCGAAGTGGCACTTTTACAAGGAAGCTCTCACACAAACCTATTTCAGTTCAAACAATTCACGTCTGATTTCTAAGTCGCTCGTCTTTAGCTGAAGTTTGAAGCGAATGTGTAACCAATCTCTGGTTTAAACGTCCGTTGTTGTAATCAGCGATTATATAGGCCTAATTTATGAAAATCTCCGTTGTGACCCTGTTTATTTTACACGACAGTACCACGTGGTCAAAACACGGTGAAATTGATTATCTCGACGCATGCAGAATCGTCATTTTCTTGAAATAAGTATTAATCATCATTACACGTGATGATAATAATAATATGATCATTCGTAGGTTGAAGCAACTGATATTTCAGATGGTTCTTAACCCATTCGCACCTGGAAAAAATAAAATTACCAGTCCCTTTTAATTCATGAACAATTTAATGGAAATTTGTTGGCTATTTCCAAAATATTTCCTTGAATTAAATATTTCCACATTACTAACATATGTTTCGTTTTCAAAATCTTCTTATTTTATTTTTTATTGTTGCTGATATTAACACCAAAGCCACACAATGGGCTATCTGCGCTGTGCCCACCGCAGGTATCAAACCTCGATTTTTAGTGTTGTAAGTCCCCCCCCTGATATTAACCCCAAAGCCACACAATGGGCTATCTGCGCTGTGCCCACCGCAGGTATCGAACCTCGATTTTTTAGCGTTGTAAGTCCCCCACCCCCATATTTACCGTTAAGTCACCAACGAGCGTCTTCAAAAGTCAGAGCTGCTTACGCGTAAATATTATTTTTCTAGTATAATAGTCTCCTTGAATATAGCAACACAAGTTCCGAAATAAGACTCGTCACTTGACTGTTTCCAATATCGGGTTTCTAAAACAATATTTATGAAACTTATCCCACTAATATCACCACACAATACACGTATAGGTTTGACGTAACTTGAAGAACAGGGCAACGCCAAGAAGGACTTACGCTATTTAGAACATAAAATTCGTCTCTGAAAATACAATTTTAAGAACAATTTTTTTTATATTTAGTACTATGAGTTAATGTGACCCTACAGTTGTTTACAGCAACTGTTATTTTATCTTTAGTACTATGAGTTAATGTGACCCTACAGTTGTTTACAGCAACTGTTATTTTATCTTTAGTACTATGAGTTAATGTGACCCTACAGTTGTTTACAGCAACTGTTATTGTATATTTAGTACTGTGAGTTAATGTGACCCTACAGTTGTTTACAGCAACTGTTATTGTATATTTATTACTGTGAGTTAACGTGACCCTACAGTTGTTTACAGCAACTGCTATTGTATATTGAGTACTGTGAGTTAATGTGACCCTACAGTTGTTTACAGCAACTGCTATTTTATCTTTAGTACTGTGC
>NW_013678483.1:8512-11045 GCF_000517525.1 Limulus polyphemus | reverse complement strand
ACGGCTAGCGCAGATAGCCCTCGTGTAGCTTTGCGCGAAATTCAAAACAAACAAACACAAATAATAAAATATGTATTTTTATTGGAGGCCTTTTTGTCCTTAAGCTTTGAAAAATGAAGATCAGTTGTAATCCACGTGGCTTGTAATTGTACCTCGTATATGTTAAGCATTATAAAATACTTCTAAAATTTTTAAATGGAGGTTTACCATCAGACTTTGGTTTCACCCCTCCGGCAGTAGGTGTCGCTTTTCTCCTCCTGAATGAGCTACCGTTTAAATATTACTGTAATTTCAACAAGTAATTCTGTGCTATTTCTTTGCTCTGTAGCCCAGTAATTATGCATCAGTGTTTAGTACGCCACCAATTTGTCTTGATAAACACAGGATCAAGAGTAACGAAACAGTATAATCTCGTCATCCACCTCATTCTACCTTTTTACAATGTCTCCCCCTGGCGAGCTGCTCGAGCGTAAAACGTATTGTTTTTAAGAAAAAACCGAGAGGTAATTGCGGTTAATGTGCGCAAAAGTTGAAGAGGCAGTAAGTCGAGCGCGAAAGTTCGGAGTCTTCTCACGCTTCTGTCGACCTCAAGTTTACCCTAGCTTTAGCATTGGTGCTATGAGTCAGGGACTATCGAACCTGCTTTGATGGAAGCTGTAAGCTAATTTTGTTTTTATCATATTTCCCAACTCAAGTGCTTTAATTAAACATACATCCTAACAAAAAAAAGGGGGGGGGAGAAAAATTCACGTACAAAAATTGTCTATCAAATTGCATATATTACATCCTTGGAAAAAGCGCCACCTTATGAAAAAAAATGTTTCCCTATTTATCTTTAATTTTCTATTATATATTATGCTGGTAGTTGCACAATAATACTTTTAAACAAATTACTTGTGATAGACACATAGCTAGTAGTGCATGTTTAGAAATATATAAAAAAATGATAATTTGACTATATAGACAGATTCCTATTCGCTGTGTTATTTAACTTTTAACACTCCAAAAACTTACCTTTCAGAAATATGCTTAAATTACTTCAAATACTTGTTTGTTTGTAGTTAAGCACAAAGCTAAACAATGGGCTATCTGTGCTCTGCCCTTCACGGGTATCGAAATCCGATTTCTAGCGTTTTAAGTCCGCTGTGCCACTAGGGGGCGCTTGAAATACTAAACATTAAAAACTAACTGTTGCATAATGAGTCACCATAAAAGCTAATATAATTTCCAGTAAAACCCTTCCTATTTAACAGTTATTTATTGTACAGGAACAATCAATTACCAATAAAGATATTATTGTAAAAGATACTTATTACAATCTTTGGAATAAAAGTAAGAACATTCCTCCTTGTTAAACAGTAATTCAGCATAAAACTAAATCGAGCCCCTAATTTTAGCGTTGTAAATCCGAAAACTTACTGCTGTCCCACCGGGGGACCAACATAAAAGTTCAAATAATTTTCAATAAAATCCTCATTATTACAACAACAACAGTTGTTCTTTGAAAACGTTAAAAAATCACTAAATGGTGTTAAAATGGTTAACTTGCCGAATTTGTGGATCCGAGATTTCGTATCTACTGCCGCAAATAAAAAAAAACAAAAACACTCCGCACTTTCAGGCCGTGGATATGTTATAAGAGTGAAGTTAAGTCCAACTATTCGATTAGAGCAGCCCAAGAGTTGGCGGTAGGTCTTATCAATATATACTTTCCTTCCAGTCTGTCAGTTCCAAATTGTGAAACTTTGGGCGAATATCCGAAACAAACATCTTATAGACAGATGGGCGATAACTCCATTACTTTTTTTCAATATTGTCTCTTGCAGATAATAATCCTAAAGTTTACTATCTGATCTTCGCAGACTTCCGGAAGCTCGTGTTATCGTGAAATCTTTCCTCGAAAGCATACGTTATATAAACTAGGTACTGTATTAGAAAATAATGCATGTATAAATATAGTTTCTCAAGCACAATACTGAGTTAAAATGTCTTCACTTCGAGCTGCTTAACACATTATTTCAAATTATTTTTCCTATAGAAAATTAGTATTTCAAAATCCGGTAAGAACGACACTAATTTCATTTCTATAATAGTTTTTCATCCTCATGTATTTCCTATCCACAGAGCACTTAATTTTTAATTACACTATGCTCTGTATTTATTTATATTTGAGAATTTTACTTAAAATTCTAAGTTCTTTTTTTAATTAGACTCTACCTTTGCTCTTCAAACATATTATTTATTGCTTTGCTACAACGATGCTTTAGGCTATCATAGTATGGAATACCATGTTCTGCGTTAAGAAGGCCGAAAGTTCGCAAATATAAGTATTTTAACGTAGAGAAAAGTCCGTGTATAATTCTGCCTATTAATTTACCTACATCATGAGTCTTAACCAACGACGTATGTATTATTGTTATTGTTTTATATATCGTTCTAACGTATATTCGTTAGCGACTGTGTAAACATCATCTGACGAGCCCCCCCCCCTTGCCCCCCAGTGGCACAGCGGCATGTCTGCGGACTTACAACG
>NW_013678483.1:4184-7512 GCF_000517525.1 Limulus polyphemus | reverse complement strand
AAAAAATGACACATTATTTGCAACAGCTGTAGTAACAGAGGAATGAAGAAAGAGGATACATTATTTGCAACAGCTGTAGTAACAGAGGAATGAAGAAAAAAAGGACACATTATTTGCAGTAGCTGTAGTAACAGAGGAATGGAGAAAGAGGATACATTACTTGCAACAGCTGTAGTAACAGAGGAATGAAGAAAGAGGAAACATTATTTGCAACAGCTGTAGTAACAGAGGAATGGAGAAAGAGGATACATTATTTTCTTCTTAAATATCGCAGAATGTAAAATAATATTGGTAATTACGAAAATGTTTTAAACAAAACTATAATTCCAACAAGAAATACTCACTTGTCAAGCTATTAAAGTTGATTAAGGTGAAATATTTGTATGTTGATTACAGATGTTTTTTTTTGTATTAGATGCCATTAATAAAGTTGTTATTAATTTTGTTCTCAGATTACACAATAACAGATGCCCCCCCAGTAGCACAGCGGCAAGTCTGCGGACTTACAACGCTAGAATCCGGGTTTCGATACCCTTTGTTTTGTAATTAAGCACAAAGCTACACAATGAGCTATCTGTGCTCTGCCCACCACCAATCATCTGATGAAGGATTTAGACTCGTAACGTTGTTGACGAAGTAACCTTCTGGATTAACATCTTTCTAGTGTTACCATTTTTGATAACTTTGCCGAGCTCATGGCTCAAACCTTACCCGAGATTCAATGTTACAACGCAGGACCAGCGTTTTCACTTTGAGCGTGTGTTACTAAGATGATGAACTTGTTTCATAAAACTACAAGTTTCTTTAAATTTAAGACTATGGAAGTATTTCACTTACAAAAATAATGAAATACCGATACCGACATTGAGCACGATTATATTCTAATATTCAGCTTGATATCTTTCATCTCATTTTACCCCTACTATCCAAATATAACGTGTGAGATAGCAAATTCTTTTTTTTTTTCATAGTTATGGTTGTGTTTATCGTTTATTTATTATTTCCTTCTATTGTTTAGTTTATCTATGACTTTTTAGTTCCATTAAAGCGGTAACTCATCTTCTAGATAACCATTTGTATAGTGAATAAATATGCATGGATGGTGAAACTGACACCAGCTTCCCTAGCGGTGACGTACAGATACTATTAATGTAGCAGACAATTATGTAAATTTATGATCACATAATGTGTACTCTCGTGACCTATTCAGTGAATAAATACCCTGCCAAACCCTTCACTAAGAGAGAGAGTCACGAGATAGTTAGTGAATTATGTTGTTTATCACTCGATATTCTTATTAATATTGAAGGTATTTTTGGGATATTGTATTTGCCGTTTTCTTTTTGTTTGGATGCTAGGTTTTTTTTTTTTTCTGGTTCTTTCTTCTGGTTCTATTAGTTGAAATAATATTGATATTTATGATATATGGTTCATTAAATTAGTGCAAAGTCCTGGCCAGGCAAGTGTTTATTAACTGTGTTTCGGTAAGTGTTTAATTTATTTCTAAGTGTTGTTATTGTTGAATAAGTTGTTGGTTTTTGTTGTTGTTGAACTCTGATTGTAGCAGCATGTTCATTTTAAACTGTTACAAACGAAAATTTCGTATATTCAAGTTTATAGCAATATTATTTCTTGATGCGCTCGCTATTACATGCCTAAAGCTGGCAAAGCAATGAAAGTAACAAGCCTGATGTTTCGTGATTTACAAAAAAAATACTACTAATAAAAACTAATGCACAACAGAAACTGTCAATAAAATGAAACCAACTAACGTTTCGTGATAAAAGGTACAATACAATTGTTGTTTGTAATTAAGCACAAAGCTACACAATGGGCTATCTGTGCTCTGCCCACCACGGGTATCGAAACCCGGATTTTAGCGTTGTAAGTCTGCAGACATACCACTGTGCCAGGGGGGGGGGTACAGTACAAAGAAAACTAGTAAAGGAATGAACTCAATAAACATAATATTTTATTATTAAAATCACAATAGACTAGTCTAATCTGATTTTTATTACAAAATACTAGGTGTTTTCGTTTCATTGCTTCTGCTTTCTGCGTTTAATACTGTGACATTCTTCTTATGGCACATAAAAGTAGCATTTGAATATACATTTTTCGGCCCATATCCAGTCAAGCTGACGAGTTCTGGTGAATTGCACCGATTTCTTTATTTTAACTGGTTCTCTCAAAACTATGTAAACGTGCCTCCATGTTGGAAATCGCAAAAAGCTTGACCTGGCTCCTTTTCTAATGATAAAAACCGTTTGCATGACAGATCTGTTTATAAAACAGGGAGATTTGTTTGTTTGTTTTGGCGCAAAGCTACACAATATGCTATCTATGATTTATTCATTTATTTATCAGTTGTTTGTTTGTGTATGGATTTATCAACTAGTCCTATATAACTCAGATATGACTCGCATCTTTAATTGAAAGACGATATTTGACAAAGAATTAAAATAAATACATAAACCCTCATGTAACAACACATCCACCATTACCTGTGAGTCCGAACTTATTTCTCAGTGCGTACTATAATTTTCACTCAATTATTCTATCATTCTTATATATTCTACATTAAATCAGTAATGATTAGACTTATTGAGTGAATATTATAAATAAGTTTTTCTATTCAATCCTGATAAGTGTTCCCTGGTGGGACAGCGGTAAGTTTACGGGCATAAAACGTTAAAATCCGGGGTTCGATTCCCTACGGGGGACACAGCAGATAGCCCAACGTGGCTTTTCTCTAAAACAAACAATCCTGATAGGTCCTTCCACTTTAGGCTCCCTCAAATTTTATGTGAAGGGGTCCAAAGTTAAAATAATGTTTATAGAATTTATGGATAAAAAAATGAACCAAGTCTTATTGCACTCATGAATGGTTCATGTTGGAACACTAAATTACTTTACATAGTGCATTATTCTGTCATCCATATTTACCTTGTAATCCGCATGTATCAAAACCAGTTCCTGCAGTCGTATTGTCTACACAAGTCGAAGTTTAAACTCGGCCTAGACATTCTACTTCTAGAACTAGATATATCTCGTGATATCTAAAGAATATTTCTGCTTTATGTACCCAGTTCGTTCCTTGAGAATATGGTATTGTTGAAACAGTTTGTATTGTTGAGCAGAAAAGAACCAAAGATTGGATTAATAGGTTAAAAGGATAATGCAAAGTTCGGCCCACTTAATGAAACTGAAAGCGTTTTATTTCTTTCACTACAAATTCTACAAGTTTTTTAGTTATCATTAATAATGTAAATGACTTGAAAAACAGAAACTAATCAGACACAGATTCCTATGAGATAAAACAGACTGT
>NW_013678483.1:1752-3448 GCF_000517525.1 Limulus polyphemus | reverse complement strand
AGCTTTGCGCGAAATCCACAACAAAACAAACAAACCTTTGAAAACAGTGACGTGTTTTAAAATTTAGGCATAGCATATCCAGTCTTGAATAGTTAAAGCCCCGAGTTCTGTTGAAATGACTTGAGTATTTAAGATAATCATTTATTATCTGATAACATGGTAAATACATGATAATTATTTTCATTTTTTTTTTTTTAAGGAAAGCATTATGTCAAACATGTATTCGATATAAATTTTATTAAATGGAGAAATGTGTCAACAAGGACGAAACACTGCATGGTAAGCACTACTGGATATGCAAAGTAGTTTTAACAAGAATTCAATCCACTTCATGCACCCATTTTCCGATTATCGTTTTTGTAGCTTACGTTTTCCGTATTATTTCTAAAAATCCTTTTCCCAGCCGACTTTGAAACTGAAAAAGTAGTTGAACCACATGATTATTACGTCACTCTATATACGTCTGTGAGGATACTATTATGATGCAGTGCAGGTGAATTTAGTTGGTGTTTAAACATTGTTTTTTTTTTCACTTTACATGAAATCTTGTAAATCAGAGTTCTTCAGACTAAACCTTCAACTGACGACGCCATTTCACCTAGCTGGTTGGTTGTAATTAGGCACAAAGCTACACAATGGGCTATCTGTGCTCTTCCCACCACGGATATCGAAACCCGGTTTCTAGCGTTGTAAGTCCGCAGACATACCGCTGTATCACTGGAGGGTATTTCACCTAAATGTAACACTTGTGATGAAATCTTCTCGTCTCACCTTACCCCATCCTTAACAGTTCTTCTTAATACCGAGTACGCTAATTAAAGCAATTAATAACGTGCCGTGTTGAATAAATAAATAACATCGTGTAAAATATTCCTTACCCTAAATCTAATGTGTTGTGATAAATGAAATTGATGAAAAATTAGTTTTTTACCAACGTAATCCACTTCACATCGTAATAGCTGTTGTTAAGCCATTTGCCATGGTATCAAGCGAAAGGCCTCGTCGGCACTAGATGTAGTAGATATAATGTGATTGACATACTTATTATACACTCTTCATTACTTTCACTCACAAGTTCTATATTCTATATCGTACTGCCTCCATCGTTCTAATTATATATTCTTCATTAAGCGTTTTTTGCATGTTTGACTGTGTTTTATTGAATATGCCTCGAAAAATGACTTTTTTCTGGATTGTGTGATGACTTTGGGAATTATGAATTAATTAACTTACCTAGGACGTTCTCTGGGAACATGAAATCACAGAAGAATATAAAATAGAATTACATGATAAAACAATACCTACTTTTTATGTTGATTTTTACTGAAATAACTCAAGATAAAAACATTTTCGATCACGTGTACGACGGGTCTGTAGAAAAACACCCCCAATTACTATTTAAATCTTTACAACACCAGCACAGTTTGTTAACGTTTTTACCCAATGAGGTAGGAACGTCTGCTAGGCTTAATCCATATATATCATAAAGATGAAAATGCCACGTTAAATGTCTTTATGCTTCTAAAAACTATTATATTAAAAATATGATTTATAGAATAAAAAAATATATTTTTCGTAAAATTAGTAATTTTATATGTAATTTAAAACGTTTAATTTTAGGAATACAGCTTTTACATATACACGGAATTCCTTATTTTACAAAATAATAAAACATACGATAGGTTTAGGGACTCCG
>NW_013678483.1:0-1731 GCF_000517525.1 Limulus polyphemus | reverse complement strand
AGGCCGCTGCTTGCTAGGACATCGCCACAAATTACATACCGTGGCTTTGGGCACACTTGATCACTAATACACATAAAGCCATATTTTATATAATCATTATCATATTTTCTTGCCTTAATAAAAAAAGTTTTCTGGACAATCATGATTACTTAACTTAGATTTTTCCCACTTTTGACCTGACGAAACATTATAATGTGATGGTCAATCTCACTGTTCGTTGGTAAAAGAGTTGGCGGTAGGTGGTAATGACTAGCTACCTTCCATCTAGTCTTACACTGCTAAATTAGGGACTGCTAATGCAGATAGCCCTCGTGTAGCTTTATGCAAAATTTAAACCAAACCAAGCCTAAAGGGTTGGAGAAACACGTATTGGGAATAACTGTTCTATATTATTATTATTATCTTCATGTCCTGTAATATTCTGAAACTGCTTGACTACATCTTTATTGTACTTTAGATCAGCATTTCTCAAACTGGAGTTCACAAAGGTATGTCAGGAGGTCTGCGAATCATATCTGAAATTTCATAAAAATATTTGTAAAAAAACATGATTAAAAGAATAAAAAATTTTCATAAAATTAAATGTATATGAATAAAACATTTAATTTTGAAATACAGCTTTTCATATACACGGAATCCTTATTTTCAAAATATAAAACATCGATAGGTTTGGGGATCCGCCAAAAATTTCATATCAAATAAGTTATGAAAGTTTGAGAACCGCTGATTTATAAACGGTATATTTACCACACTTACATTATAGAAGCCCCCCCCCCCAGTAGCACAGCGGTATGTCTTCGGACTTAGAACGCTAGAATCCGGGTTTCGATACCCGTGGTGGGCAGAGCACAGATAGCCCATTGTGTAGCTTTGTGCTTAATTACAAACAATACATTATAGAATATCTGATTTCTTATAAAGTATGTATCATTTACAAACAGGAAGAAAGAAAACATTAAGTTTGTTTCGTGCGCAGCTGCTCAATCGACAATATACATATTGTGCCCGCTGCGGGGATTTAACCCCGAATACGAGGATCTTTAGCCCTTAAGCTCACTATTGAACCATATAGGGACATTATTAAAAGGTATGATTCCATGAAGATTTATTTTAAGTTTTAAACAATCTTCTCATAAACATGTTTTTTTTTAAGTTTTGATGAAGTCAACAATAATGCAGAGCGAAGTTTTATTCCAAACACTGAATTTAAACATATTATTAACCGGCTGTAGTACCCGTCCCCTGAACGGAAGTTGTATAAATTCGTGATTAATGAAAGGTTATCTGAGGACATGAAAAGTTGCTTCCCTTATACGTAATTGTGAAAAACGTCCATGAAAACTGCAAAAATGCAAAATTTGTATTGATCTCCCCATTAACCCAATGAACCTCCATACCAACTTTGGTGAAGATCCATCCTAAAGATGTAAGGTAGTGGTAAAACAACTCAAAAACGCTCATAAAAACCGCAAAACTTGTTTGTGTCTCCCCACGGAACTAATGAACCTCCATACCAACTTTGGTGAAGATCCATCCTAAAGAGGTGAGGTAGTGATAAAACAACTCAAAAACGCTCATAAAAACCGCAAAACTTGTTTGTGTCTCCCCACGGAACTAATGAACCTCCATACCAACTTTGGTGAAGATCCATCCTAAAGAGGTGAGGTAGTGATAAAACAACTCAAAAACGCTCATAAAAACCGCAAAACTTGTTTGTGTCTCCCCACGAAA
>NW_013678482.1:10574-11308 GCF_000517525.1 Limulus polyphemus | reverse complement strand
CCCAACAGTTAAGTGTAAAATGGCAAGCACACATAGTATCTACGTGATAGGAAAGCTGGAAGGCCAGAACTGCAACTTTGCCATAGATTCTGCATCTCAGCAAACCCTTGTGAGTATCAAGAAGCTGGATCACAAAGGGGTATCAGAAGCCATACAGAAGCTCTGTGGTGTGACAGGACATTATGCAAGGTTGTGGGGACCAGTGTGAGTAACTATTGAGCTCATGGGCATGAAGAACAAACAGAAAGTATACTTGGCTGACATTGAAGACCAATGCCTATTAGGATTTGACTATTTAATACCGAAAAATTTTGTGATTAATTTTGATAAAATGACGTTTGGGAACAACAAACGCCATATTCCGGTAACTGTCAAAAGAGAGGTTCAACTAACCAGGTGTCATCAAGCTGAAGTGAAAGTGACTGAAGGAGTCGATGATGGTGAAGTGAAACCAGGTATAGATATTAAATCAGAGCGGGAGAAAGACGAAAATTTGAAGCCAATAATTGATTTTCTAAAAGAAAGTGTTTTGCGCCCTGCTTGGGAGAAGGTGTCTAGCTTAAGCCCTGTGACAAAGAACTACTGGGCACAATGGGACCAGTTGAAGCTGGAAGATGGTATTCTTCTCCGGAGATGGGAAACTGCAGATGGGAAAGGGACGAACTGAGAAACGGTTATACCGAGAAAGTTACGGGAAGGTGTGCTGCGTCAATCCCATGACAGTTTAACAGGAG
>NW_013678482.1:7695-9827 GCF_000517525.1 Limulus polyphemus | reverse complement strand
AAACTGCTTTCGGATCAAGGTCATAACTTTGAATCAGCTGTGTTCCATGAATTCTGCAAGTTGTTTGGCATACGAAAGACCAGGACAACGCCACTTCACCCACAATCTGATGGGATGGTAGAAAAGTACAATTGCACACTTGGACAGGAATTGGCAAAGTTTTGTAATAGCCGCCAAGATGACTGGTATGTCTTACTACCTCCACTGTTGATGGCCTATAGAACAGCAGAGCATGAAGCCACTGGATACACTCCAGCAAAGTTGATGTGTGGTCGGGATCTACGGTTGCCAGTGGATCTGTTAACAGTATGCCCACTTTATGAAGAGTTGCCTGAAAATGTGTCAGAGATTGTGAAAGTGTTATCGGAAAGGATGCACGATATTCACCATCAAGTGCGTTCAAACTTAAAAACGTCTGCAGATTCCATAAAGCTATGTTATGGTAAGAGATCTACTAAAGTCAGCTTTGTAAGAGGAGACAAGGTGTGGTTGTATAATCCCAGGAAGACCAAAGGGAAGTTTCCTAAGTTGTCTTCTCCATGGGAAGGCCCATATGATATAGTTGATCGTCTCTCAGACATGACTTTCCGAATAAAATGTGGTCATCGAGGTAAGCCAAAGGTGGCGCATGCCAACAGGCTTTGGTGTTGTCACAGTCCAGGACATTTCAGTTGGGACAAAGTGAACAACAGAACAAAAGACGCCGCTGAAGACGTGTCACCTGAAAAAGCCACTGTCAAAGAAAAAACTCTAATCGGTTTTGAGAAGGGAATCAGTGAAGCCCTTGATGAAGCTACTACCACTTATGTGACTGTTGCCAATAATACCTAATGGAGCAGATGAACCCCACGTGAAGCAGAAGCCAATAAGCTGGAGACCAGTACGAAAGAAGAAACGTCCCATAAAATTAGGAAACTTTGTTGAATTTTAATTTTGTGTTTGTAAATTCTGTACATTTAATTAAGTTATTGTGTACAATCTATTTTTTAATGTAAGTGGCTATTGTTTGGGACGAACAATACTAAGGAAGAGGCAGTGTTACGACAGCGGAATTCACGTGACGATGGTAACACGTAATGAGTATCTAGAACGTTCCTGAAGGCTCGAGCGCTTGCTAGACTCGCGCTTTTATAGTAGATAAGACTGGCGAGAAGAGACAGCATAGATATATAGATAATTGCAGACAGGCAGAGACAGAGACGGACAATTGGATCAAGCGCAGTAGTAAGTAAAGTGCGTGAATCGTTCGTTGTGAATTATAGCGTATGTTTAAGTTAAAGTGACTGTGGAAATTAAGTGTATTGCAAAGATGAATTGAGAAAGAATAAACTAGTTTTATTTAAGAAAAGACTTGTATCACCGAAGTTTCTCGGAAATAAAATATACGGGAAATTAACAAACGACCAGAGACGTAACATAACGTTTCAGAAATTTAACGCCACATTATGGTGAAAATTTTTATAAAAGCTAAATATAAAGGAATGAAGGTATGTTTAAACTTATAAAAAGCCCCCAGTGGCTCAGCGGTATGTCTGCGGACTTACCACGCTAGAAACCGGGTTTCGATACCCGTGGTGGGCAGAGCACAAATAGCTCATTGTGTAGCTTTGTGATTAATTACAAACAAACAAACTGAAATAGCCCCTAGTGTAAATAGCATATACTAATAATGCACACATGTTATAAGCATGAATAGAAAGAAGATAGCTAATAGCTAATATTTCCACTACCGATTATAAAAGTGGACTAAGGAAATTACAGGTAACGACTCCCTCTATGATCAGCAGTAAGTTAACGGACTTATACCGCTAAAATCCGAGGTTCTATTTCTCCGTGGTAGTCAGCGCGCATATATCCAATTTCAAAGACTTGCGCTAAAACAAATATATAGGTCTGTTTCTTTGTTTATTGATAAGCACATTGCTACGCAATAGGCTATCTGTTATGCGCCCACCATCGAAACCCAATGTTTAGAATTGTAAGCAATTGGGTTTACTTTTGAGCCACTAGAGGGCAAATAGAAAAGTAACGAATTACATTTTGTATACGTTTTAACTTACGTTTATTTAGACGAGAATACATCTCAAGTATGGTGAAGCTAAAATACAGGTTGCGGTATATTTACATTTGAT
>NW_013678482.1:3073-6944 GCF_000517525.1 Limulus polyphemus | reverse complement strand
CCACATAGCTGAGAGGGGAATCATGATCAGTGACAGGGTTCGATCCCAACACCCCCAGATTCCGAACTGAGTGACTTAACCACCATGCCAAGCTAAGCTTCGTATTTTTAAACAAAATTGATTTCCTCCAGTAAATAGGATAGGTCCGCTATATGACGAGACGTTCGATCAGGAAATATTGCGAAGTAATTCTGAATTGCTGTGAAATTAAATGAATTTCATCAAAGAAAGAGGCTGGACAGATGTGTAAACATACAGTGAAAAAATGTATATTTTAAACACAAAACAACAGTGTGTGTGTGTATTATTTCAGCACAAAGGACAGTCGTCTTTGCTGTAAAGATTCTAATGTTTCTTAAGTCTTTCTGAATCCATAAATTTCTGTTTACCTGTTCCAGTCTGATATGACGTTACGTTATATAATTAAAACTATAATCATACTAGAAAGTTCGAAGGATGTGACGCCAGGCTTTTTATAATATATTCGAATCAGGGCTACCTTTGTGTAGGTAGCCCTGTTTGTTTGTTTGTTTGAAATTAAGCACAAAGCTACACATTGGGCTATCTGTACTCTGCCCACCACGGGTATCGAAACCCGGATTCTAGTGTTGTAAGTCCGCAGACATACCACTGTGCCACTGGGGGGCTTTTATGTATCGACTGGCTTGAAATTATTTTGGTTTTGGTTTTTTAAGCATACTAGCCTTAACAATTGTGTATTTAAAGTACCTGTTGTTAATTACGTTGTAAGTATGTAATACTGTCTTCAACTCGAACAAAGTTTAGAGTTTTATAAATACCGCTGAGAACAATAAAGCACTTTGTTGTCAAATGTTTCTATGTGTAGGCCAGTTAAACATTTTTTGTTTCTGCTGATTATTTAGATCACAAAATTTAAAGATTTTGTTTTCAGTTGTGGCTTAAACACTTAAATCGAGATTGTAGTTTGATTAGGGTAAAAATCTACTAGCTTCACTGGAGTTCAATTTGATTATTATTTATAAATATGAAAACGCTGTAGGCTCAGAAATATGAGATCAAACCACAGAATTGCAAGATATTTTATTGTTTTACATAATAAACCACAATTTGCATTTTGTTGTTTGTAGTAAAGTACAAACCTATACAATGGGCTACCTGTGTTGTGCCCACCACAGGTATCGAAATACGGTTTATAGCATTATAAGCCGTCAGACTTAGCGCTGTGTCACTGAAGGAGGCTATTATTTTTTATTGGTATTAGATGTGCGGAGGGAGGAAGAGATTGAAAAACAAAACAAATGTTATGATAGAAGGTATTGTTGTGGCACAGTTCTTTTGCTTTCAAATTATCCACAAAACGATAAGAAATTACTGTATTTCCTTCTTTCACGTTGCTACAAAGTTGAACACTTGTACATTGTCGATAATTGCTGTAAGCCTACGTTACAAATGACGTTAATTAATTAACGTAAAACAAATAAACCTATTTGTACAAAGTAATCACGAAAGCTATCACACTGACTGGTTCACTCTCTATCTTGAATTCATTCTACACTCTCTAACTAACCTGACTACGCTTTCCAAAATGTAATATTTATAAGTTACATTCGAATTAAATCCGCCGACTGGGGAGGAGATAAAGGAGGAACTAACCAGAAGCCCACGGCGGATGGGATAAATATGTTTTTTATTTGAAATCACTATTTACAAAAAATAATAACTACCTGTTTCATGCTGTTAATAATGGGATAAAAAGGGTTCATAGCAGTCCGTAGTCCTGTTCTAGGTAGCCACTGACTGTTCTGCCTTGGGGCCATAAACTTCTACTTTGTAGGTATCACGTCAAGTTTTTGTAGAATTACACACGGACTTTACGTTAAAATGCTTTTAATTGCGAGCTTTCGGCCCTCTAACCGGATCCTTCTACATATTCATTTATGAATCTTAAACAACACCTCAAATTTTTGTTTAATTTTCAAGCAACAAAATGCAAGTTATTTTTACTTATTTATTTTATAGAATACCTGATTAAGTGTTTCTTAAATACTCAGTAATAACTGAACACCACTGTATCTTTACAGTTTTTCAATAATAAAATGTTCCAATTACAGGTGTATTCCTATAAAACTTCATAGAATAACTCTCATATAGCAGATATCTGTTATTAATCATTATCAGATCAAAATGTTGCATTAATGTTATATACAATTCCGGTTAAACATAAATCAGTCAAACAAGAAACACCTGCTCTCGCCTCATGTTTATTTGATACGACATCCAGATAAAGTTCATGTTTAACGTAAGTCGGGTATGGCTTTCGAGCGCTCCGACTGTTAATTCTAGTATTAATGGTTCGCGTCCCGTTGTCACAAAAACTTGTTCTGTACTTGAGAGTTGTGGGTGTATTATAAGAGAAACGGTCAGGTAAAAATAGCCTAAGAGTTGACGATGGGCGTTGCTGAATGGTTTAGTTTGCCGTTCCTAATTTTAAACTGATAGACTATTCAACAGCATCTACCTCTTGTCTGACCGAATAATTGGTAATGACTTTCATCCCTATAACACACCCATAGTCTCAAGGGAAAGCCAGCAGAGAAGAATATCGCGCTTTGGACATGACAGCCTTGCGATGAAACCTTTTACCATGTAAACTATGTTGTAGGGCTATTGTTAAAACGTACAGTAGTCTGATAGAGTACGACATGGACTGTAATATGTAGCGAGGATGCAAAATCCTTTGATGTAATATATTGAACCTGTGTACAACAACTTAGTAATAAATTAAGAGTGCTTTACATAAATAACGGTCCAATGTTCGAGTCTCGTTACTGCCAAAACAACGCTCTCCGAACTTAACCTATCTACTGTACGTGAGCTTCGGTTTTCCTTGGTGACAAGTATAATTCTAATTATTCTTCACCAGCTTATAAATGATGTACACACCTTAATAATTTTGTGTTGTTTATGAGCTACATTTTGTATTAGTCCTTGATTTTGAACTACTTACCAAAGGGAAGGCAGCCACACATAGTCAATCTCTTATAGTGGGTGGTAAGGTAATGCTGGGAATTACAACAATTGAAAGATTTTTCAGTACCGTCCAATTTTGACGGACATTTTCTAGTAGTCCGTAATACAAATTTCCTGTAAAAGTTTAATTCAGACAACAGTTATGTAAAATAATCCAATGTATAGATTATTTTTAATTATGTGTCCATATACTTAATCATGTTGGCTCTGTGGAAGAACTTTGGATGTCGAAGCTGGAAAGCTGGATTCGAATCCTTGCCTAACCACAAAATATTTCCGGCTGCAATTTAAGCTGTTGGTGAGTTAGGAAAGTTTTTTGGCTAAATTATAAATAATTCTGATAAAGAAAATAACAAGAACACATAATAAGTACATTTATTAATCCTGGTCTAAAAAACTAGAATAATTCAATTTTACTTACGTGAAGATATGTTGGATATTTCATTCTTGACATTCAAGCTTTACAGTTTATTTTGTCGGGTCAATGCTTATATAGTAAAATAAATGTGTTAGGCTTAAGTAATAAATCATCGAAAACATAATGAAATATCAGTTATTCATTCTCAGTTGGTGAATCAAATGTAAATATACAGCAAGCTGTATTTTAGCTTCACCATACTTGAGATGTATTCTCGTGTAAATAAACGTAAGTTAAAACGTATACAAAATGTAATTCGTTACTTTTCTATTTGCCCTCTAGTGGCTCAAAAGTAAGCCCGATGGCTTAAAACTCTAAACATTGGGTTTCGATGGTGAGCACGTAACAGATAGCCTATTGCGTAGCATTGTGCTTATCAATAAACAAAGAAACAGACCTATATATTTGTTTTAGCGCAAGTCTTTGGAATTGGATATGTGC
>NW_013678482.1:0-2553 GCF_000517525.1 Limulus polyphemus | reverse complement strand
GAATACCCTTAACTTAATGAGTCTGCAGGGATTACGTAGATGACCCTGTAACCCTCTAGTTACGGTACAAGAATACCCTTAACTTAATGAGTCTGCAGGGATTACGTAGATGACCATGTAACCCTCTAGTTACGGTACAAGAATACCCTTAACTTAATGAGTCTGCAGGGATTACGTAGATGACCATGTAACCCTCTGGTTACGGTACAAGAATACCCCTAATTTAATGAGTCTGCAGGGGATTACGTGGATGACTATGTAACCCTCTGGTTACGGTACAAGAATACCCCTAACTTAATGAGTCTGCAGGGATTACGTGGATGACTATGTAACCCTCTGGTTACGGTACAAGAATACCCCTAACTTAATCAGTCTGCAAGGATTACGTAGATAACTATGTAACCCTCTGCTTACTGTACAAGAATACCCCTAACTTAATGAGTCATAGTCATCCACGTAATCCCTGCGCTGAATAATGTTACTTGAGTTAGGGTTTTTCTCGTAGAGGGTTTACATGTGTTTACAGACATGTACCCGAAATACGTTTATTTTTAGAACAATTCACATACACCAAGAAACAAAACAAAAAACAATTATTCATATAAATCGCTTTAAAACTTACCACGGTATTATCAAGTGCCTTTTTTTCTGTGGTAGTGGTGGGGGATCAGTCAGTTTATGTTCACCTGAAAGTTAACACAATGACGTGTAATTAATTTTGCTGTAAAGCATTTAAAGGGTCTTGTGAGGACGAGAATTTCTGAAGTCGTCTCTAGATAAACGAGTTTTATGGTATATGGAAGCAAAACGGCCATGACGGTCATGAAATTTCAGCACCCATTAACAAAACTCCTTTAGCAAATCTTAGTAATTGTTTTTTTATTTGACATTAGACTATCTTTTTGTGATTACTAGAAGCGTAATTTACTCGTGGTCAGACTGGCTACGTACCTCCATTTTTATATTATTATTAATTACAGTCTGGCGCATTGACCACAAAAGGCTCCGTGTTTCTAATTAGTCTATATTTGTGTTTTAACTATCTTTCCACAAGAGAACAAAAGCAATTAACAAAGTTAATACTTTGCTAAATATTTTATTTGTTGATAATTTTTTGTAGCTTAAGATATAGTATTCTTGCATCTAAGTATATTGAGGGTTTCACCTACTGTTTTTTCCGAGACAATTTAAAATTACTTTCGCTATGAATATTTACTATCTCTGCTCATTGTTCAACTTCTATACGCAGAATTATAGGTAAGAAGTCAATATTGCTTAGTGTAAAATCACATTTATCCTACCCCTTTTGTCCCTTAAAGGACAACCAAGTTCGTTATTCACAAACTTCCACTACAATAGAGCGTAATAAACTTCATTACTACCCAATTGATACAACAAATGTATTTCTTTATTTGATGTAAAGCACAAAGCTACACCATGGAAATTCTGTGCCATGCTTACATCGGTTATCGAAACCCGATTTTTAGTGCATTATAAGCCCTGAGACGTATTGCTGAGCGGTCGGGGGAGGGCACAATAAGGGTATATGTGATGCTAGAGATAACTAATTTATAATGACAGCATTTTCAAGTTAATTTACGTTAATAACGCTATTCTTACACCAGATGATGACAAACATATCTTAAAACCTTATATTTCGTACTGCCCCCTGGTAGCTTAGCGGAAAGCTTGATGGTTTATAATATTCGCTCCCTGAGTTGGATTCAGCGCAGATAACCCATTGTACAGTTTCGCGCATAAAACAAACATCATTAGAAAACAGCTGTTGAAACAATTAGTTTTTGTATAATATATAAGTTTGGCAATGGCTTTTTTCATTGGGTCGATATTCACGTACTTCGTAGCCGATTTTTTGGATTGTAAGGTATGATACATAAAATAATTTGTCCAGCCAGCTGTGATTTAACAATTCCACACCGATATGAATCACATTATTACGCACATATCACCTGCTAGGCAGCTTTGTGGTTCAGCTGAAGATCCAAATCTGGCGCATATGTGCTGCATGTATGAAAGTCATACAACATGTGATATTATACCTCTAGAGCCGGAATTAGTTCTGTGGATAAAAATATACAAAAAGATGTGACACTTTCATCATTTCTCTGTTTGTTTATTTTCGCGCAAAGCTACTCGGCTATCTGCACTAGAAGTGATAGCATAAAGGGGAGGCAGCTAGTCAGCATCACTCACCGCCAACTATTGGGCTACTCTCTGCCAACGAATAGTGGTATTCACCCCACATAGCTGAGAGGGGAATCATGATCAGTGACAGGGTTCGATCCCAACACCCGCAGATTCCGAACTGAGTGACTTAAGGCATGGTGGAAACAAAATTGATTTCCTCCAGTAAATAGGATAGGTCCGCTATATGACGAGACGTTCGATCAGGAAATATTGCGAAGTAATTCTGAATTGCTGTGAAATTAAATGAATTTCATCAAAGAAAGAGGCTGGACAGATGTGTAAACATACAGTGAAAAAATGTATATTTTAAACACAAAACAACAGTGTGTGTGTGTATTATTTCAG
>NW_013678481.1:7287-11023 GCF_000517525.1 Limulus polyphemus | reverse complement strand
TATTGTATTGAACAAAATGGTTAAGCGGCCCGCGCTCGTCATTCTCTCAGTTATCTGGCCCGCTGTGAAAAAAGTTGGTGACCCCTGACTTAAACTATAGAAAAATGACTTGTAAGTTATCTGATATTCTCCATTTTTCACTGAAATAATCTCTATCAAAACACTCATGGTGTTATGTGGTTCAAGATTTCTTAGTTTCATGAACTAAAAATGATAACTACGATTCATGTAAACGCGAAAAATAGCAGTATCTATTCCATGATGTGTCAAAACCGAATATAAAAATTTAAAATTAATAACAATTCAAATAGAATCATTTAACTGAAAAGCTGAATATTATGATTTTTTGAAACTTTTATAAAGTAGGTTTTCGTAACTCTAACCTCCTGACGTAGAAACACAAACATTGTTAGAAATAGTTCGAAGCTTTGGAGACAATAACAATTTCGTTAAAAATAGTTTCATTAATAGATGGCACCATCATACACTTATTCAGCAACCTAGGCGGTCTTTGCTTGTAGGATTCAAAATCGTATTTTTGAATTGTTTATTTTTTGCGCAAAGCTATAGAATTTTGAGCTGATACACAAGATGAAAGGCAACTTGTCAATCAGTACCCACCGCCAACTCTTGGAACTACTCTGATGGAATAGTAGAATTTGAACGTCAACAGAGGTGTAAACTTGTTTTTACAGTAACCAGCCGCGAACTATGAGCCTTCGGTTCCAAAGTCTGGATATGATAACCACTAGATACGCCCGTGTTCAAAAGTCTTAAAAAATATCAATGAAATGTTATCAACCGCAGATTATTGATTTTGAATTAGAACTTTGAACGGGAAAGAACGCAATTAATTGAAACGACTAATTGTGCAGGAGAGAAATTTCCTATTAAACGTGTTTAACTGACAATCTAACAGATCTTAGAAACAGTAGCTGTGACGAAACTGATGGTTGTAAGAGTTCCTGTAACTGGACGCTTAACATGAGGGTATAAAAATACGTAGTTGAGCATCGAGGTCTATTTTTTAAAGTTATATTGAAAGATCCCTTTTTGGGGGAGGATACACTTAAAACAGTCTTATACCGAGTTATTTTTTAGATAACTCTTGTTACTTTTCCGAGCTATGTCCCAGTAATCTTGTTTTACATATTCTAGTATAAAGAGCCTGTTAGTTACTGGATTGTACAGATATGATTTTTTCTTCTTAATAAGTTTGGGATTCATCCGTAAATTATGGCACTGCTTGTTGTTAAGCACAAAACTGCCCAATCGACTAACTGTGCTCTGCCCATCGCGGGGAACGATCTCCCAATCTTAGCATTATAAGCCATCAATGTTACTGCTGAGCCATCGGAAGAAGAGGTAGGGTAGATTATGGATAATTTAACGTGTTAATAATGGTTGGAGTGTTAATAATCTATCGTGTTGATGTACAGTTTAATAATGGCTGGAGACGGCTTGAATATAAGTTTAACATAACAGCTAATGTACAATGTGTTAATTACGTTAGACACGTTATTACATATCGAGAAAAGTTTATTTTATGAAATACATTTATGGATAGAATTTAAAATCCTACGAATAACGTTTTGCTTTTAGGTTATAATTACCGCCTTCAAACCAGCTGTCGCTTTACTTACCAGGAACGATATATCGCATGAAAAACGTTTCAGAAATAAAGTTACACTGAAAACAAACAACTCAACCTAGGCTTTTATAATTAGTTCGGAGTCCAAAGAGCAGGACCAAACCGTTCCGTTTACACTCTTTCGGAGAAAGTAATGAATTAGTGGTGATGGAAGTGTAACGATGCTATACCATTTCCTCCGCTATTAGCAAATGATCGTAAAGCGTTTGTTTAAATTAAATTGCGGCAAACTATACGACCAGTTCCAGTAAATTAAACAACATTCTTGTAGCTGGAAATCAAATCTATGTCATCAACACAACTGTATATGGAAGCAATGACTGTTATATTAACAAAACAATCAAATTAAATTAAATTGTATTAATTTGTGTATGTTTACCAGTTTATTAAGAGTGATCAGATGTCAGACAAGTTGCCTGAAATCTTGCCAGACCGGAGCTAGCGCGGGTGGGGAGCTGGGCCCCTGAAATGTTGTTGTCCACCGAGGTAATACTGTACATTAATTTAATTTTAGATTTGGTCAATTATAATATTCTTGATTGTCCTCCCCTCCCCAGTTTAGAAAAGCTGAAGCTTTCACTCGCTGGTATTTTTGTCAACTAAATCTGTCACCCAATCGGTGATATTCACTTGCACCATGTCAGACTTTAATAGGTTAGGGGGAGTAGCATGTTTAAGTGGGGGTTGTTGTTTTTTGCATATTAAAAAATTTAAATAATTTTTAAAACTTCAAATTATTCTGTCATTGAAACTTAGCAAGAGTAAAAATTAATTTGCTAAATTGTTACACACATATAATTTATAATAGTTTCTAGGCGGTTTTATTTACCACATGGAGCCTTCCACGTTCTTCAGTCTGTTGAGTTTGGCACACGCTCACAAACTTGGCAGAGATTTGTTGGCATAGGCTAGAAAATTGTTAACTAAAACCGGCTTTAGAAACTAAACATTTTGATATAAGTAGGTGTTCCTAAAACTGAAAAGTGGTATGAAATACAGGTGCCTCCTTCCCACCCTTCGGGCCATTTCCGGATGTTGATATATAAATACTTTATCAAATTTAGAAAAAAACATTTATTGCAAAAAATGCTGGAATTTATGTGCTATTTTTCTTTCACCATAAATCGTGGTTATTTTTACAACGCTATTTTGTTATTGTGACTTGTGTTCGATGAGAAAATATCGACTCATCGAAAATTGTCTCAACCCAACATTACTTACATATTTCCAGGATGAAATCCTCTTCTCCCGTTAACCTTTGAACTGTCCGATGCTACTACCTTAAGAGTTTAGGTTTTGTGACTGACCATATACCTTACAAGAATTTTCTTTCCACACTTTTTGTTTGTTTGTTTTGAAAACAACTAAAACGAAGAATAAGTCTTAACGACGAAAGGCATCAACATTGAAAGAAGAAAATAAAACTGTATATGCGTAGCCTAGAAGAGCCTTAAAGATATTGATCTATCGAAGAATTGCCACACGTCTTAGTTTGATGTATGACCTCATTTCTACTAATTACAACAGAGGTCGTTAGAGTGCGCCTTTTAGCATCAAACTTAACTCGTTTCGTAGAGAACAGACGATTTATTGAAGACTGTGATGATTGGCCAATCCCTCTGGGTCTGGATTAGCATGTCAAGTATACTAAGGGCTGAGAAACATCCCACTCCTAAATTAGTTAATACACATGAGAACTCGAACGAGCTTCATCGCACGTTTCAGATTCATCAATTTGTTTTGTGTATTGAGGTGACAGAAATGAAGGTACTGTTAACTCTGTGTACAGAAATGACATAAATGAAGGTACTGTTAACTCTGTGTACAGAGATGACATAAATGAAGGTAACTGTTAACTCTGTGTATAGAGATGACAGAAATGAAGGTAACTGTTAACTCTGTGTACAGAGATGACATAAATGAAGGTACTGTTAACTCTGTGTACAGAAATGACATAAATGAAGGTACTGTTAACTCTGTGTACAGAGATGACATAAATGAAGGTAACTGTTAACTCTGTGTATAGAGATGACAGAAATGAAGGTAACTGTTAACTCCGTGTATAGAGATGACAGAAATGAAGGT
>NW_013678481.1:3463-6287 GCF_000517525.1 Limulus polyphemus | reverse complement strand
GAAACGAAGGTAACTGTTAACTCCGTGTGTAGAGATGACAGAAATGAAGGTAACTGTTAACTCTGTGTGTAGATATGACAGAAATGAAGGTAACTGTTAACTCTGTGTGTAACTATGACAGAAATTAAGGTAACTGTTATTTCCGTGTATAGAGATGACAGAAATGAAATAACTGTTAACTCTGTGTATAGAGATGACAGAAATGAAATAACTGTTAACTCTGTGTATAGAGATGACAGAAATGAAGGTAACTGTTAACTCTGTGTATAGTAAACACATTACGTTTGCTCTATCATGCCTTATAAGATACACTTACGTGACGTCACTTATCTGTTTGCCTGGATTTGTATGTTTATATAAAATGTTGTGTTTATTCATTCTAATAAACAAATTCTGGGTTTATTCATTTTAAGGAAAACCAAATCCCGTGTTTATCCAGTCTATGTATATCACATGTTCATTTATCTTTAGTAAACCAAATGCTGTGTTTATTCAGTCTATGCATATCATGTGTTCATTTGTCTTTAGTAAACCAAATGCTGTGTTTATTCTCTCTATGCATATCATGTGTTCATTTGTCTTTAGTAAACCAAATGCTGTATTTATTCTCTCTATGCATATCATGTGTTCATTTGTCTTTAGTAAACCAAATGCTGTATTTATTCTCTCTATGCATATCATGTGTTCATTTGTCTTTAGTAAACCAAATCCTGTGTTTATTCAGTCTATGCGTATCATGGGTTCATTTATCTTTAGTAAACCAAATGCTGTGTTTATTGCCAAATATTCCTGACGTTTGTAATAAATACATGTGAGATAATCGTATGAAGGCATATAACTGTGTTCATCTTGTCAGTGAGCCCATGTTAAACATTTATTACCAAGTGTGAGATAATTGTATGAAGGTATATAAATGTGTTCATCTTTTCAGTGAGCCCATGTTAAACATTTATTACCAAGTCCAATCTTTCCCGAATTATCACAGAATAAAAAGCTGCTGTTATTCGAAAGTTTTGATTTTTACAAAATTGAAATTTGTTCTTTAAATTAGGGAACAAGGTTTTATATTTCAGTTTATTAGGATCTTATAACTCCTTAAGAATATGTCACAGAAAATAAAACTAGATTGTTCATTATTACTTTATAATAACGTATCTGAAGAAAGCAGTGAAACAGACCAAATCAAACAAACTCAGTTGATGTTTATTTACATTTTACAAAACATACGATATAAGTCTCTAGACTAAACGTCTGTTAGCGAAGTATTTGTGTTCCTAATTCAACTTGATTAGTTTGCTTGTCAGCAAGGATTTTCTTGTAATTGAAGACTTACAATTTTTAAAAGTCTGAGTTTTTCTGTCTGATGAATTTATTGATTTTTATTCAGTCTGAGAAAATCAGTTAATGGAATCATTAGAATGTTTCAGAAAGTTTTATATATTTTTTTATTGATGATTATGAGCACTCGAGACTGGTTTTTTTTACTTTATTCATCTTGAAAACGAGGTTTTAATGTTTATATTAATCATTAGTATCTAGAATATATTTCCTTGATAAAAGTTTAGAAAAATTTAGCCTGTTCCAAACCCATATTGATTTGGTTACCATAAGCTCTCACTCGGTGATGACGTCATTCTGAAGCAGCCATCTGCCTCCGGTTAATGACGTCATTCTGAATAAGAGAACAGTATTAGTTATATTAGCCGTTAAACCACCTCCAAGTCAGTATTTCTAAAATGATAAATAAATAATCAATGAACGAAGTTGCAAAAATTTTCTGCAAGAACCGTTATCACAAAAGCTATGTTGTTTAGATTTTAATATTAATTTTCAAAGAGTGTTTACTTCTCATACAAAACCTGCAAATATGTGGTCCAGCGTGATGTTTAGTGAGAAGCCTAACATAGTTGTAACTCAGTATATTGTCCAGGTATTTTATGAATAATTTCATTACTAAAACAATCAGAATCTTTAAGAATTGTTTATAACCACTGTTAAACTGTATTTTGAGAAGAAAGGTCGCAACTGGAGATTAAGATTTAAAAATTAGGACTCATCATCTATTCGTAATCCTGCAGTGAAAGTGATAATACTGACTTGAACACACAATAACAATCCAACATTCTTTCATTAACTCGGGAACAATTTAAACACATCGATAACTTGTTGTAAAGTTTGTCCAACGGTCTCTCCTCCAGATACACGACAAAAACCATTAATCCAACTTAGTTACGTTTGTCTCCTAAGATTGGACACATACAAGTCAACTACTAAGCCAACCAAGTTAATTTTAAACCAGTAAGTTATCACAATGTTTGAAGAAAATTGATGCTCCATCAGTAATAGAGAAGACAAGACGGAAAAACAGGTGAAATAAACGAATTCTGGATGATATTCAGCTACCTTCTAACCCGTATTTAGTGATAGTTTTTGGCTGTCTACTAACTTGCATTTAATGGTAATTTTTAGTTGTCTCCTAGCCCGTATTTAGTAATAGTTTTTAGTTGTCTACTAACCCGTATTTAGTGATAGTTTTGGCTGTCTACTAACCTGTATTTAGTGATAGTGTTTAGCTGAATACCAACTTGTATTTAGTGGTTGTTTGTACTGGCATAGATCCGGCCTTCTGATACAATGTAACATGAAAAATGGTTATGAATGTTGTCTGGCATGGATCTAGCCTTCTGATACCATGTAACATGAAAGATGGTTATGAATGTTGTCTGGCATGGATCTAGCCTTCTGATACCATGTAACATGAAAGATGGTTATGAATGTTGTCTGGCATGGATGGATCTAGCCTTCTGATACCATGTAACATGAA
>NW_013678481.1:0-2731 GCF_000517525.1 Limulus polyphemus | reverse complement strand
AACTTATCCAGTGTTGTTTTATCAGAAGACTAACTTATCCAGTGTTGTTTCATCAGAAGGCTAACGTATCAAGTGTTGTTTTATCAGAAGACTAATGTGTCAAGTGTTGTTTCATCAGAAGGCTAACGTATCAAGTGTTGTTTCATCAGAAGACTAACGTGTCAAGTGTTGTTTCATCAGAAGACTAATGTATCAAGTGTTGTTTCATCAGAAGATTAACGTATCAAGTGTTGTTTCATCAGAAGACTAACTTATCCAGTGTTGTTTCATCAGAAGGCTAACGTATCAAGTGTTGTTTCATCAGAAGACTAACGTGTCAAGTGTTGTTTCACGATAGTGAAGCCAACATTTATTGCACTTTGCCTAATAAGACTCGTAAATGACTGTTGTGATCTAGGTACAGAATATCTAGAAACACGATAGTGAAGCCAACATTTATTGCACTTTGCCTAATAAGACTCGTAAATGACTGATGTGATCTAGGTACAGAATATCTAGAAGCACGATAGTAAATCCAGTAAAGCTACTGGAAGAACAGCTGGTAACATTACTGTTACTGTTTTGGACAAATATGGAGTGTTGCCACAGCTCTTACTACTGTCACTATTACTATGTTTCACAGCTAGGCACTCTTACGTTACACTAAAACTTCATATTTATTTTAACTTAAGAGAAATTAATCGTCAACACTTATTATTGTGGAAACAAAACACAATGTGAAAAAGTAAGGCTATCACAACACACAAACTTACACAGATAGAACATGATGTGAACAAAGTGGGGATATCACAACACAAACTAAACTTACACAGTTAGATACTGAATTAGAACTTAAAGTGAACAACGTGGGGATATCACAACACAAACTAAACTTACACAGTTAGATACTGAATTAGAACTTAAAGTGAACAACGTGGGGATATCACAACACAACACAAATAAAACTCATACAGATAGATAATGAATTAGAACATAATGTGAACAACACTTAACACGTTAGTCTTCTGACGAAACAACACTTGATACATTAGTCTTCTGACTAAACAACCCTTAACATGTTAGTCTTTTGACAAACATTTATTGCACTTTGCCTAATAAGACTCGTAAATGACTGTTGTGATCTAGGTACAGAATATCTAGAAACCATAGAATGGTGAGATTTTTGTATTACTTATGTTATGAATACTAGAACAAATACAGTGCATGATAATACTGTATATTATTTTTAAATATGATACTACCATGAGTGGGATTCGAACCCTAGATCTTAAGAAGCTATCAAAGCATCGTCTCAAAGTATTATATTATTAACTCATTTTGGATTTTCATTTACCCTTAGGCCCTTAACTCATCCCAATCCTAAATAGTAACCTAAGTTCATTCCAACGATCTTTATTTTACTTAAAAAATTGTATGTTTCACTCAGTTATAAGTTATAAGTAGTGGTACATCTTATTGTTCTAAATTATAATTAATTAACATACGTTTATTTTACGTAAATTATTATTTCTGTATGTCACAGTTTTAAATTGTTTCGATTAAAGCTCGTTGATGATAGAATTTGTAAATTAAAGAAACATTTGTTGTTAGAGCCGTAGTTAGAACAATAGATACAGATACACATCACGTTTGGTGCATAAACTTTTAAGCATAAGAGTAATTCGTTTATTGAGAAAAAATTATGATTTCAAAGTAATGGACCTAACTACACAGGAACTTCCAAAACAATGAAACACGAAAATAAGACACAACGTTATGCGAGTGCAAGTAAGCTTATGTCTGGTAAGCCTACTTTGCAATGTCTGGTAAGCCTACTTTGCAAGAGACTCAGAGCTATATCACGACAAGTAACTCTAGTTGTGTTCGTTTTTAGTTACTGTATCTTCTTACACATAAATATTCGTAATTTTGTTTAACAAAATGATTTACTTAGGACAACTTTTATATTATTTCTGTAATTCGATTAGGATTAACTATGGATCCAACAACAATAGAAAACCATAAACAAACAATATGCATTTTTTTCTAGAAAAAGTTCTTTAGATTTTCAGCTTTAATGAAATTAAGCAGGCATGTTTTATTCTACAAAATACTGTGTCAAAATATTTTAGAATTTATGCTGAAATATGTAATGTTTCTAATTAGAGCTCTACGTTAAAGTAACACGTATGTCTTCTATAATAATTGCAATGTAGCAAAAGCTGGAAATATTGGAGAAAAATGAAATGTTTACAAGTTATTATGTCACTTCTTGTCCAAATAACAACGTTTTCGGTATTCACCAGCTACATCTCTAAACCTTAGTACAAGTTTTTTTTCACAGCTCCAGGTAAAGCCTTGACAATACAACCGTACTCGAAGAAACTATTGCAATAAACAATGGAATTCTTGTTGAAATCTTTTTATAATTATACCTAACACTAGTTCGATGTTTTACATCAAGTTGAAGGTAAATACTGACAGGTGGTAAAAGTATCGGTGTAACGAAGTGCCTAGTGATGACTAAACGTTTCCAGTTGCAGTACTGACAGAAATGCATTTTGTTATTTATAATACTTCTTTAAAAAATGGTAACTACTGTACAATTTAAGGGTGTGTAACCCACAGAGTTTAAAATCAAAATTATGTTTACTTGTTTATTTATAGAGACACACAGTGGGAAAGCTAGAGTTTAAAATCAAGATTATGTTTACTTGTTTATTTATAGAGACACACAGTAAGGAAAGCTAGA
>NW_013678480.1:9177-10203 GCF_000517525.1 Limulus polyphemus | reverse complement strand
AGACTAAACGACGTAGATTTCACAACAACAACAAAAAAAGTCAGGATGAATGAGGATGCATATTCGTTTGATATCAATGTTCTTCCCTTTTCTTCAGTTTATTTGTATTTTTATTAAAAAACGTAATAATAAAAAATGTTCATTGTGGTAAACGAAATAATAATTTGATCTAAATAAAAGTTTTTTTTGTTTCTTCCCGATTTGTAAAAAAGAATCCTTGCATGATAGAACAAAAAGAATATTATTTTTGAAATCTGCGTGGCGGAATTATGAAAAATCCGCTATTAAAACCAAAACGACTTTTATGAAGTTTAAATTCGCAGACCTGTGTAATTAGTGTTATTTGTTCAGTAAATAACAATATATGTCACTTAAATTGTTTTAAGTTTTTATATTAGCTTTAGGTTATACATCTGTAATCTTGAGTCTAAAGAATATGTCTATACAAATGTAGGGAAAAAGTTACAATTTGCCTAGCCAAAATTGTGACTTTTTTCTGTGACTTTATTTCCGGCTAACGTATATACTATCTCTTGTATTATACATCTGTATAGCAAAAAAAAAAAAAACAGAAGAAAAAACATATACTAATGCTCCTTTCAGCTCATTAGTTTATCTTATCGCACACAAATCATTACAGCCAATGACATATCAATTATTTACACATTTATATATATATATATTATAATAAGTTTAATTTTTATGCAGACACTTTCATTTTAAATTTACGATGACAAAAGTAATGGGGAAAACTGAGAAATATCGCATCTTTCGTTTGGAATAAATTTGACTAAATCCCCCTTTGTTAACTTTTGCCGACGTAAATTGAACTTCAGCAGGCTGCTTAGTTATTTACTTTTTAAGGAATAATCTTGCACATTTACCATCGGAAAGTTTATCGAAAGAATTTTGCGCTAGAAACATTAAAACCATAAATTTGAAGAAGCTACAACTTTGCTTCAAATGTTTAAGATTGCACCCTAAAATTGAAATCCACAATAGTACTTGATTTGATTGAAATAAAGC
>NW_013678480.1:0-8270 GCF_000517525.1 Limulus polyphemus | reverse complement strand
GTGATTCTTATGGAAAATGTTCTGTTTGACTGTCGGATATACACTTAAAAAATTATAAAATGTTCTGTTTGACTGTCGGATATACACTTAAAAATTATAAGACGTTCTGTTTGATTGTCGGATATACACTTAAAAAATTATAAAATCGTACACTTTGACTGTCGGATATACACTTAAAAAATTATACTGTCGGATATACACTTAAACATTATATTGTCGGATATACTCTTAAAAAAATATAAAATCGTACACATCACTAATTACACACTTAAAAATGATAAAATCGTACACATCACTAAGTTTCATTGAGATTCAAAATCCCCCCCCCCCCCTCTCTTCATTTTTGCGAGTTTGGATTTTTTTATATTCTTGCATACACAACAACTTGTTACAATCCTTATTTACGCGCTGGAACTATTTTATGGAGTACTGTTTTCAACATCTAATTTATCCAAAGTCGACTATTCTAATTTAATAGTCCTAGTAAAGAGAATATAATATTATTTGAATTTCAATCTTTGTGATACACTATTGAAGCCCTCTCACTTAATGCTAGTGAGCAGAAGGTCGCACATGCGCATTACAAAAATCGTTGGTTAAAATAGTATTGTAACGAACATTTGTTAAACCTCAATTTGTATGGTCTATAACATCTATGTCACGAAAGCGTAGTCTATAGATCGGTAGTTTGTGTGACACTTCATTACAGTAAGTATGATAATAATTTGTATTAATTTACTATTTCTTAGCCATTTACAATTTGCCAGTTTGAAAACTCGCCTTGTAAAATTTGGTAAAAGTAAAACTAAAAAGTGGGAGATTGCAATTAGTTTTTATTACTATTAGCGGGAAACCTTACATCATGGGTAGTAAAGGTTTGTTGGAAACTTCTGTTTTCATATAATGTCATATCACTAATATCGCACAAACTACCAATCCATAGACCACGCTTTTCCAGCATAGGTGTGGTATACCACACGAATATTCGAGTTTAACCGTTTAGTTGTAAGATCCGTTGATAGTTTCCTCCGGGTACCAGTTATTTCATATACTCTCACACCGCTAACAAGAACCGAGTCTAAAGAAACAAACATACTGTTGGTGTGAACGTGTTTTGTAGTCACTATGAAAAAAAAAACTACACTGGATAGGTGAAGTGAAGAAAAAGAATCATTGGTCACAATTCACTTCTTCACATTATATATTAGACTTCGAAATTAAACAATTTTCGGATTACTAAGTTTGTTTATTAAGAACTGAAGGCGTTTGTATTTTATGTACAATGCAAAGTCAGACGCTTAGGCCACGCGAGTAAGAAATTTTATATATTTGGCACAATAACTTATATTAATGATGTTTTGAAAAGTTTTCATTAAAATGATTTATAGTATTGTCATTTCAATCAAACAACTTACGAATGTGAGCTAAGATGTAACTTACAGTAAAGTAACAAAATTTGAAATTTTTTCGCGTTAAAAATATAAATGCGCTGAAGTTAGTATTCACCATATTTCCGCTTTTCATACCATTATGACTGTTATAAAAGTGCTCCATCTTTCGACTAGAAATTCAGTTCATTACTGAAGAATAATTCACTATTATTTAATAATTTGATTTTACTCATTAGAAGTGCAATTTTTTAAAAGATTAAAGCTATTAATTTTTTAATATACATATTTTATACTTATCTAAGGATTTTATTTTTTGTGTTAATTAATAGCAGTTGTTATTATTATTATATATAACTCATCCAATTTCAAATAATTACAGGAAAATGTTTTATCTTAATCTGATTAATTAATGCTTGTTTTTGGTGGATATTCTGTTAAATATTTTAAGTAAATTTTAATGAAATGAATAATATTATTTCAAGAAAATTTAATGATTTATTTATTTATTTCAGGATACTATTCAAATCGTGCTTCTTAAGAGAAATTAACCAGGTCTAGAGAACATGTAAGTGTTATTGTTTCATACAACTACTATAACAAACAATAAGAACTTAAAAGTACAGCATAAAAACTTTATCGCAAACTGATTGAATACTATACAGTTTTGGACTCCTTATCTAAGAATATGTATTGACTTATTGGAAACAGTTCAAAGAAGGGTTATCTTAAAGGGATGGGTGAAGCCAGTTCAGATCTCTCAATTTATCTTCGTTATTGAAATTTAAAATATTATAAAATAAGGGCATATAGTTTTTTTACACTATTCTGAAGACGACAACATGAGAGGAAATAAGTTGAGATTTGTAAAAGACAGACAGTGCTCCTAAAAGTTTGAATACTTTTGAATGAGGAACGAACACAACTTTATTACAAGTTTACCATAGTAACAAATGTACAACGTTTTGTCATCATCAATCATGTATGATTGATGGCCAAGTTACAGGGATATAAACTTAGTACCAAGCTTTTGGGTATATCGTAATTTAGACGCTTGTGGTAAGTACAGCAGTATATTCTCTTTTGCATGCGATTATGTGGTGGGGCTAAACCCCAGCCTATCCAAATCCCATCCTGTTATCCTTAATGTTCAGTGTTCTAAAAAAGTAAAATAAAACACCTTTTACAAAAAATTCTAACAAATTATATAATTATTCCTTTCCCCCTTAAAATAGCTTCATTGGTCGAATCCATAGATTAGTATATTTTCGTCCTGTTGTGTTTAAAGTAAGAAAAGTAGATATATATAATTTAGTACATAGTACCAGTGTCTTGATTTGGATGACGGATAGGATTTGGTGGAACATCTTCCCAACAAGCTGAGTTATACTACAAGTCAACTCAAAATGGACAGCTGCATCTTTAACATGAAAGATGTGGTATTCAGGTACACAATGTTTGTTCCTCCTTGTATTAATATTGACATTTACAAAAATTGTTCTTTATTCAGGTATATAATTACTTTTCACATAACACGTTGGTTAAGAAAGTTTATGAAGCTCCTTTCGCTTCGGCTACCTATTGTTCTGTGTCATTCACCTAAGGTAATGCCTTGTCTTTTCGTTGAGAAAAATTATTGTAAGGTTTATTACTAGTTGTATGTATCATTTTAGTGTAGACTGTGATATTTTCCTCTGGTAGTTCAGGTTACGTCTCGAAATTATATCCTCTCTTATTATTTTAATAGAAATGTCGAACAGTCACGTGGATAGCGCAAGCAGCTCTGGGAAAGTGTGACATTATATAATGTTATACTTTCTCAAACTGGGATAAAATACATAGAATACTCTTCAACTGTTAGAAAAATTTCAACAGCCACATATCACCAATAAGAGTGGCCATCCTCCAGGTTGAATAACAATACATGCATTGTTGTTTTGAAATAAATACTGTTTTTTAATGTGTGTTTCACGTTTGTGTCCAGTCACTTTCTTTCCCAAGCTCAGTCACACTTAAACAAACTCGGAATCACTTCGTAATATTTCGTGATTGAATTCCCGTTATATAACGGACCTAGTTTATTAACTTCTTGTGAAAGTCAGTTTAACCTGAGAATACCACACTTATCCATAATTTCCCAACACTTTTTAAGTATACATAGTAAGGATAAGTGTGTGATAAATCATAATTAAAGTATACAGTCGTTATTCTAATGTTAAGACATCAGTACAATTTATATACATATTTTCTTAGCCTCGGAATTCTTATTTTTAGGTCTTTCTGGGCACCAAAATGAAGACAGAAATCTTTAGAATGAAACACTGACTTGAATGAGAAATCATCAGTAACTTGTAAGACCTCTGAACAAAATATTATCACAATTGCGATGGACATATTGCAATAAAGCATTGATAGATGTTGATTTTGTGTCAATTAACATATGGATTGAGTTTTGGAATGTTTTATCGTCAATCGTGCTCTTTATTATTACTGTGATGTATTTTTTCAGCACTAACTTTGGTTGTGGCTTGGCAGGATACAACACTCGCAAGCATTGCCAAACAGCTTTTAGGTCTCTTCATAACTTTTATTTATCGCACTTAATTTATAAATTGTTACGTTTCATGTTTCTGTAATTCTAGAATATTCCCACACTTTTAATTAACTTTATATATCTATTCATGTGTACGTGTAACGTTCATTTTACGGTATTATATAAACATGCAACACGCCTAACACATCACAAGTTTGTTTGGTTCTTTGTTATATTTTTGGTAAACCCCCCATAGATGTCTCTGAAAAAGTTTGTTCCAATTTAAAAAAGATGAATTTTGAATATGATCTATTTCGATAACAATAATTTAACAGACATAATACAAACCGTAATCATATTTTTAAAACTGAAATTTGAAGTTTGAGTGACTATACAACTTTATGTTTAACACTACATACGATCGAACATCTTTAAACATCTGTATTTATGGGTCACTGGGTTCTTTGCATGTTTCAAAATGTTTACATTAAATCAATACATGTAATGTTCCTTTCTAATTAGAGAATTGTAACAGAGTTATTTTTCAGAGCGTGGTACCTTTTATGATATTAAAAAAAATTATTGGCTTTATGTATCGCATTTTAAGGCGTAATCTTGTATGATTTGTATTATTTATTTTTGTATGTTAGTCTTGAAAAATAAAGCCGATTTTAATCAAGTATATGTGCAATTTGACTAATTTTTTGAGCGGCAAATTGCATACCCAGATCTTCACTTGGTGAGAGCCCAACAGATCCAGTAAAAGTCTACAAGTAAAAGTGAACCCTTAGTCCATAATGGGCTTTCTTTTCGAAGCTCTTGTAATGTACATTAAATGTCTTACTTTAAAAGTTTTGCAGATTATTTTAAGGAGACTGCACTATTTCGTCTTTTTTCTGTTGAAAACGCAGTAAACACAAACAACTTTATTAAAAATGAGCAAAATCTCTGTGAGGATTTTCATTAGTGTTTTTCCCCAAGAAAATTGTTGTGAGACAGGGGAAGTGGATTGGAATTAAGGTGTAGCAGTCGAGTCGAGAAACTTTGTAGAAGTGGCAAAGCAGTTGCGTCGCTTCTTGTTTTAAAAGCAGCTCATTTCGCAGTAGAGATGAGGTCAGGATTTCTACTGTCTGAATTTGGTATATTTAATATATTAAATTTATTAATAATCTTGAATTTTGTTTCTACGAAGAATTATATTCTATATCATGAAGTAATAAATATCCTAAAAATTACTTTCATTATGAAATACTTCTCTAATTCAGCCTTAAGCACATATTCTAACCCTAATTTAAAACGGAAGTTAAATGGTGTGAATCAGGAAAGAGCGCGAAACTTAAACAGCAGCAATATCTTTATTCTCCGATGTGAAAAATACAAAACCATAAAAACACGTATCTTCGAATTTAAGAATCCAAACTTGCAGAAACAAAAACAAACAAACAAGGAAGCGCAAAATACTCTTGTTACCAACACAAACGTCACATGTAAAACAAAACAACATACGCTTCAATTTAAAAAAAAACTACTTCAGGACAACAAGACGAAAAGCAACAACAGACGCAAGGAAACAAAACACAAGCTCAACCCCACAATACAGAAGACGCAAAACTTACTCAAACAAAAGAAATACGTGAATCAACAACATATAATTAAGCCCAGGAAACCGAACATACACTCATAGATGCTATGAAAATTTGAGTATTCTGCGAGTATGCCCATCTCAAACAAACAGCTGCATCGACGTACTCATCACGAGATTGAAGACATCACCAAACAAGTGAAACCTGAGATGTTAGTCATAAGCGAAACTTGTTTGTATAAAAATAATTGATTTTAAATGCAAGGATATTCAGTTATAAGAAAATCTAAATTAAATAGAAATGACCAAAACAGAGGAATCAATCTGGTCTTTCAGTAAAAGAAGTGGTAACAAATATCAGCTTTCGATACCCGTGGTGGGCAGAGCACAGATAGCCCATTGTGTAGCTTTGTGCTTAACTACAAACAAACAAACAAATACCACCAATGAGTGTATAGCAATTGATGTTTATATTAATAATTCCATGTACGTGACGGTAGCAGACATTTACTGCTCACCATCAAGATATAGCTGTCAACCCATTAAGGAACATCCATTTATACAACCCAAACTCAATCTTCGTAGCATAGATTATCTAGATGTAAGAAAACAAATGGAAATGGCAGACGTTTGTTAGAATTTATAGGTAATACAAATATTGTACTATCAAATGATGCTACCTCGACTCGTACAACACTAATGGCATGCAGGATCTTTGTTTGTTTGTGCTCATTTCAAGTCGGACAAGACGTAGAGGATGGTCATCTTCCTATTTGGTGTGTCTTCAATCTGATCTCCCACATGAATATATCAATACTAACCGTGTGTCTTCAATCTGATCCCCCACATGAATATATCAATACTAACCGTGTGTCTTCAATCTGATCCCCCACATGAATATATCAATACTAACCGTGTGTCTTCAGTCTGATCCCCCACATGAATATATCAATACTAACCGGAATGAATACAGATTAATCATAGATAATATTTTACCAAAATAAATACCGAATATCTGAAATCGATGCATACTGTCAAACAATCATTGGATACCTCACACCAGCCGCGAAACATTCAATATACCCAATCAAGAACCACATACACGTGGCGACCACACATAACCAATAACAATGATAAAAATAAATAAAGACGAAAGCTACGTACACAATACGTGCAAAATAGAGATCCTACAATTAAAACAAATAAATACATTCAGAAACAAAATCTGAAAAGAAGGGTCGATTGTTTTGTTTAATTGTTTAGATCTTGAACGGTAGTTTCGGGTTGAGTATTTGAGAGTCGTTTTAGATGTGTCTAGAATTGTTTCGTTTGTGTTATGTGTTTCTAGAGACGATTTGAAAAGGCTGAAACATTTACAGAACACGTTCCGGACACACCATGAACCAAACATTTCTTTAATGAGATGAACAAGTATGTAACACCAAACATAAACCTGTATACACCACGATTCCCTGCTAACATACACAACGACGATGGAAACTACAATACTGCTATATATCAGATGACAAAAACCATGTAAGTTAAACAAGCGATTAAAGCTACAAAAAACAAAGCTCCCGGAGAAGATGGCTTTCGAGCTACCCTACTCAAAAAAAGGCACTCTGAGATCGTTTGAACACCTAACAGCCCTTTTTAACCTTTCATTAAACTCTGGATACATCCCTGTTTCTTAGAAAAGCGATTGTCTTAATGTTCCACAAAGAAGGGAAGCCAGCCAATAAATCAAACAGCTACCACCAGACCAGCTATGTAGGAAACATTCTAAGAAGAATGACCAGTAACTGACTCTCCAGATTCTTGGAGATTACTTTACAATTACTTGGAATCCAAAGATTTAGACAGACTACAGGCCACTTAATTTGACTAATAGTCAATCATAGATAGCTTTAATAAGAAATAATGCACTGTCGCATGCTTTCTTGATATCGATAAGACATTCGACACTGTAAGACACAATGGTCTAAGGTTCCGTATGTTAGAAATGGAACTGGCGCGTGGTGTTATTCGCTGGCTATCAAACCTTCTGGAGAACAGAAAATGTAAAGCAAGTGTAGGGGGAACCTGCTCGGAGTCATTTACCCCAGAGACGGGTGTCTCTCAAGGAGGGGTAGTTAGCCCTATCTGTATGTAAGCAATATGCCCCTTAAGGATTCAAATCTGCTAACGATGTTGCAGTTTGGAAAAGTGCTCCCACCCCTTCAATAACAGCAACAAATTTATAACCACAGTTAAGTAGTATCGTAGAATATTACCAAAAAATACCGTATCAAAATATACGTCCCCAAAAATCAGTTGGTAGTATTCGCAAAACTAAAAAACAAAAAAAGATCCAACCAAACTATATATGAATGGGACACTTCACCAGACCACAACATCAGCCAAATTCCAAGGATTAACCTACGATTAACGTGGGTTAAACACATAAATAATATTATAACCAAAGCTTTGCATCGTACGAATTATGCCAGGAGTCTAACGGACAAAAACAACGGAATTTCAGCTAACAACATAATTAAAATCTACATAACATACTTACGTCGAGTAATTGAATATGCAATTACTAGACATGGATAAACATATCACAAAACTACATCAATGCATGCCCGGACATGGATAAACATATCACAAAACCACATCGATGCATGCCCGGACATGGATAAACACATCACAAAACCACATCAATGCATGCCCGGACATGGATAAACATATCACAAAACCACATCAATGCATGTCCGGACATGGATAA